>NC_090648.1:504139723-504439723 GCF_040937935.1 Hyperolius riggenbachi
CGCCAGGTGGTGTTGGTGGAGGATGCTACCTAGAGCTGCGTTATTCAGCTCTTGATGCGCCTTTTTTGTGCTATGCGATGCGGAGACCACGTGATCCGCATCACGTGGTCCCGCCAGCCAATCGCCACACAGAGCGGCCGCTCCAGGAAGTAAACACTGCACATCACACCGTGCAGTGAATATTAATTAGCCATGTGGCTGGCTGCGGAGGAGGAGGGGAGACCTCCTCCTCCAACATTACTGAGCATGTGCAAACAGTCTAACGCGGTATAACGTACTGCACACAGTACTTTCACTTGACGTGCAGCGTTACAATGTAACGCAACGTGGGCACTGTGAACAGCCCATTGATTTTTCATTACTGTGCGGTGGGCTGCGTTACTGGCTGCTCTAACGTGCGCCTGTAACGTCCCACTGTGAAAGCAGCCTAAATGATCATTTATTTATTGAAGTATTTACATAGCGCCAACATTTTACGCAGCGCTGTACAGAGTATATTGTCTTGTCACTTAAAGGGAACCTAAACTGAGAGGGATATGGATGTTTCCTTTTAAACAATACCTGTTGCATGGTTGTCGTGCTGATCTCTTTGGCTGCAGTGGTGGTTGAGTCACACACCTGTAACAAGCATGCAGGTGATCCAGTCTGACTTCAGTCAGAGCACCTAATCTGCATGCTTGTTCAGGGGCTGTGGCTAAACGTATTAGAGACAGAGGATCAGCAGGAGAGTCAGGCAACTGGTATTATTTTAAAAGGAAAAATCCATATCCTTCTCAGTTTAGATTCCCTTTAAGTGTCACTCAGAGGAGCTCACAATCTAATCTCTGCTATAGTCATATGTCTGTGTATGTATCGTGTAGTGTATGTATCGTAGTCTAGGGCCAATTTAGGGGGAAGCCAATTAACTTATCTGTATGTCTTTGGGGTGTGAGAGGAAACCGGAGGGAACCCACACAGACATGGGGGAGAACATACAAACTCCTTGCAGATCTTGACCTGGCTGGGATTCAAATGGGGGACCCAGCGCTGCAAGGCGAGAGCGCTAACCACTACGCCACCGTGCTGCCCAATTCATTCATTTTCATTACGCGGACCTGAACTCAGAACGTCCTCTCTGCTCTAAAAGATACTCAACCGCATAATAACCTTTAGGCTAGATTCACAGTGGGACGTTGCGTTTTGATGCCACGTTAAAGTCGCACCGCAAGCTTACAACGCAACGCGCCCAAAAAGTGGCAACGCAGCGTTACCGTCGCATACAGCAGATACAGTAAAAAATACAGGCAATGAAAAGTATGCTTCCAAGTCATTACTGAGCATGTGCAAACAGTACAACGCAGCTAATAACGTGTATAACGCACTGCATGCAGTACTTTTACTTAACGTGCAACGTTAGACACCAACGCAACGTGTGCACTGTGAACAGGGCATTGATTTTTCATTGCAGTGAGTTATTCTGCGTTAAATGCTGTTTTAACGCGCGACTTTAACGTCCCACTGTGAACTTAGCCTTACACAAAAACATTTCTTTGTTACAGCTGATACAAATCCTGCAATAAATATGCAGTGTCCACTTCCTGCTTTCATGGAAGCAGACATAGGGTTAACATCCTGTGTACAAATTAGCTGCTCTGCCAAAGCAGCCAGCTGAATTTATGTAAATTAGGAGACCAAAAAACATCCTCAATGCTGCGCCACTACACTAATTATTCACCAGTAGAGATGTAGCGAAGCTGTGGGCAGTATGCACACAAGCAAGAGATAGTGCGGCACTCCATATAACCAATGCAATTGTACACTGAAAGGAATAAAAAAAACAAGTCTCTCACCACCTTTTGCCAGATCCTTTCTGCTTCTCACTTAAAGGGAATCAGAGACGCCGGAATCATAAAAAGAAAAAAAGATTTTATACATACCTGGGGCTTCTTCCAGCCCCATAAGCCTGCATCGCTCCCACGCCGCCATCCTCCGCTTCCTGGATCGCCGGTACCGGGTCCCGTCACTTCCGGCGGAGGCGGCCAATTGTCCACATGAGCAGGGGCTCCCTCCACACCCTTACGCGTGCGGCTGCGCAGTAGGCAGCCGCACGCGTAAGGGTATGCCGGGAGCCCCTGTGATACGGACAATTGTCCACGTGCTGCCGCCGACTGGCCGAAACTACGGGACCCGGTACCGCCGGATACAGGAAGCGGAGGAGGGCGGCATGGGAGCGATCCGTGCGTATGGGGCTGGAGGAAGCCCCAGGTATGTATAAAATCTTCTTTCTGGGTCCTCTGGTTCCCTTTAAGGTGGCCACACACGATACAATAAAATGATCCGATTTTACGGCAATTCGATAAAAACGATCGGATCTCCCGAAAAAATTGAAAGCTTTTTTTTTTCATTCGACTGAAAAAACCGAACGGATTTCCCGTTTTCTTCAATTTTTATCGATCCGGAATGCCAGATATTTTTCTTCAATCTTTCTAAAGATTGTATGGTGTGTGTTAGATTTGTCAATTTATTAATGCACGCACCCTAGCAATTTTCTCAGTTTCCAATCATTTTTATGATAATTGGGAAAAAATTGAACATAGGTGTGTGGTACATTGGTCATATTTTTGAAATGTTACAATCAGTCAGAAAAATTGATTGCAATTCTTAAATTGAACAGATATTTAAAAAAATTGTATGGTGTGTGGCCACCTTCAGGGACGTGTGCTCGTCAATACTGTCGGGAAAAAAAGGCTTGTAATCTTAAATGCAAAGAAGATACGTGCACCATCCATCCTCAGCTACTCGTGTTTATTTGCAGTGGAATAGATCCATCACAAAGGAACCATAATTACGGTGTCAGATCGTCATACTGGCCTGTGTGGCAATGGTGGTGAAGGCGGTTGGTGGCGGACAGTAGCGGGGGAGAAGCTATGGGCAGCGTGACCCCTGTCTTACTACCGGGTCGCAATGTGTGCGCCATCAATGACGTAAATCGCCGGGCCAGGGAATGCGTACTAATGAACGCATCTGGCACAGGGCATGCATACTACTGCGGGTCATTGCGAAGTAGTACAGGGGTCAGCCTGCCCATACCTATTCGCTGGCAAAGTTTTCGCATACATTACTATTCACCAGTATAAGTACAAGGATAGATGCATGAAAAATCATTTGAAGAGACCAAAAAGTTTTTAAAAAAAAAAAAAAAGATAAGCTTTAGGGCCCGTTTCCACTATCGCGAATAAGCATGTGTTGTCCGCATGCGGATTTGCATAGCTAATACAAGTGGATGGCCCTGTTTCCACTTGTCAGTAATCCTGAGCGTTTTTCTGTGTGGGAGAAATCTGCACGGAAGAGCCCTCAGAATTCGCACCCCGCACACCGCTATGCGAATCGCCGCTAATGTATTTAATAGGGAAGTGGCATGCTTACTTTACCGCGATTTCGCATAGAATCTAATGTTAAATCACATAGGCAGTTACATGGTTAAAATCGCATAAATACTAACCTATGCGAAATCGCGGTAAAATACGCAAGCGGAATCGCACCCGCATGCAATTTCGTCAGTGGGGAATCAGTGGCGATTCCGCACCGCACAAGTGGAAACGGGCCCTAAATAATATATCAAAACGTCCAAAAAATTGATTCGCAAATCTTGAACAAGATTCATCTTTAGAACCAACATCCCATTAAAAGGTTCAAGTAATCACATAACCAATTCAATTGTTTAGTAAGGCGACGTCGTCAACTTGTTTCGGGTAGACCCTTCTTCAGGCTTTCGCAAACAATTGTGTACATCTAAAATGTAATCTGTAAAAATACAACATTAAAATACAATAATACGAAAATATGCTTGACCTTCATCGACTTGGCGGGCCAATCGACCATCTGCTTCAATAATGATTATAGACGATGTGACCAATTTCAGGCTGAATTGGGTCACATGTATTGATTGGACATGCAGCAGTAACGGTGAGCGGTGCAACCCCCTGCGCTGTTTCCCATTTGTCCCCCCAAAATCTTGCTTGGCCTTTGCAAATGCTCATCTGGACAAAGAAGAAAACTTCTGGTCTTCTGTGTTATGGTCAGATGAAACAAAAATGTAATTGTTTGGTCACAATGATGTTTCCTTCAAGGAAAAAAGGAGAAGCCTTCAACCCAAACTACACCACCCCTACTGTCAAACATGGTGGTGGGAACCTTATGCTTTGGGGTGTTTTTCAGCCAATGGACCAGGGAACCGAATTCCAGTAAACGGCACCATGAAAAAAGAGCAATACATGAGGATTCTCATCGACGACATCAGGCAATCTGCAGAGAAACTTGGCCTTGGGCACCAGTGGACGTTTCAGCATGACAATTGCCCAAAACCCACAGCAAAAGTGGTGAAGAAATGGTTAGCAGACAACAACTTTAACATTTTGGAGTGGCCCAGTCAGAGTCCTGACTTGAATCCAATTGAGAATCTGTGGAGGTAGCTAAAGATTTCATGCTGAAATCGGTCGGGAATAGGCCTGTGGTGTATGGGCAGCTGACAGATCTCTCTAATCAGATTCGATCAGACAGAGATCTGTCTCTTGGTTGAATCTGCCCACCACCGCTACATGTATGGCCACCAAGGCTGTAATTTCTCTAACCGCGTATTGTGAATGTCATCCTCTGAGTTGCGTGACTACACCGCGGCTCTTTTGTGAAACGTACGAAACCGCGAGCAGCAGAACGCGCTCCCTGGACTATATATAGACTGGAGATTTATGATGATTGCCGGGGAGAGAGATGGGGATTTTTGTCATGGTCTGGAGGCTTCTGCAGTCAGAACACTGTCACACTGTGCAGTACACAATACCGCGGCCGACGCCATGGTTACCGCTGGGAGCCGAGACACAGGGCGTCATGCATCTCAAACTGTACTTAGAATGAGGAGCTTGTTATGTGCAGCTGCAGCAAGCAGGTGAGGACATTCATCTTCCCCCAGCGAGCCCACTCACAGCCTCATCTGTATGGAGACTTCTTCCGAAAACGCAGTCCGAGGACTCCTGCCAGCCCCTCCGACGGTCGCAGCGCTCCTGCGGGATCCGAAAACTCAGCTGCGGCTTGACGACTAAATATGCGACTGAAATATGTATGGGAACTTTCTTACCTGTCAAAATATTTATAATGCGGTTTGTGAAGCAGACAACATCGTCAGCTGAGCCACCTCCGCGTCTCAAAATTCCAGGCTGGAGATCATCTCAGCCCCTCTGTCTGTTATATTTAGACTAATACTAAAGGGAACCTGCAGTGAGAAGAATATGGAGGTTGCCATATGTATTTCCTGTTGAACAATACCAGTGGCCTGGCTGTCCTGTTGATCTCTTTGGCTGCAGTAGTGTCTGAATAACACCAGAAACAAGCATGCAGCTAATCCTGTCAGATCTGAAAATAATGTTAGAAACCCCTGATCTGCTGCATGCTTGTTCAGGGGCTATGGCTAAAAGTATTAGAGGCAGAGGATCAGCAGGACAGCCAGGCAACTGGTATTTATGGCAGCCTTCATATCCCTCGTGCTTCAGATGTTCTTTAACTGTAAGGCCTTGTGCACATTGCGTTCTGATCGCGTTAGCTTTCGCTTTGGGCATTTTTAGACACAATTTTCCCGGGGCTTTAGTGGGCGGTGCGTTTTTGTTAAAAGTGCTTTTCTAAGCACTTTCCCAGAGCGTTTTTTTAATTCACTCCCTGACGCAAGTCAGGAGGTGAAGTCTTTGACCCAGAAAATAAACACAATGTATTTATTCTTTTTATTCTTAGAAACGCGAACGCAATCACTGCACAAAGCGATTCTGTGATTGTTTGCGATTTTCCTATACCTTCTATTGTAGCAAAATCACCTCAAAAATGGTACAGGCAGCGCTTTGCTGAGCGGATCGGAAACAGACCTCTCAGCTGTAAACTCTCTCATAGGGAATCATTGCACCAGCGTTTTTAGGGCGATTTTGAAAATCACTGGCGCTTGAAAAAAGGGCAAAAACGCCCCTAGTGTGAATGAGTCCTAAGAAGAGTCAAGTCCTGAGATAAACAGATAAGGGCCCAAATGCAACTCCCTTTTACTCCTAGATGATTTTTTCATACCTTGTCATAAAATTCCCTTCAAACCACCAGCAAAGAAGAAAATACTCAAAATCATTTTGATAGTACTTTTTTCACTAACTTTTTATTTACTTCTTCAATTGTAAAATGCTTACCCACTTTGGGACCGGCCACCTAACCCCCCCCCTTAAAGAGGATCTGTAACATAAAAAGATCCCCTGGGGGGTACTCACCTCGGGTGGGGGAAGCCTCCGGATCCTAATGAGGCTTCCCACGCCGTCCTCCATCCGTCAGGGGTCTCGCTGCAGCCCTCCGTGGAGTCCGGGCAGCGGTGACGTCATTATTTACCTTCCTGGCTCCAGCGCAGGCGCTCTGACGGCTGTCGGCTCCGAACTACACGGAAATACCCGATCGCCGTCGGGTCTGCTCTACTGCGCAGGCGCAAGTTTCCGGCGCCTGCGCAGTAGAGCGGACCCGACTGAGATCGGGTATTTCCGTGTAGTTCGGAACGGAAAGCCTCCACAGCGCCCCCCGCTGGAGCCAGCAAAGGTAAATATTAAACTAACAGTCGGCACAGTCGCCGGCTGTTCGGAGGGCTGCGGAGAGACCCCCGTGGGACAGAGGACGGCGTGGGAAGCCTCATTAGGATCCGGAGGCTTCCCCCACCCGAGGTGAGTACCCCCCAGGGGATCTTTTTAATGTTACAGAGTCTCTTTAAAGAGAGTCTGAAGCAAGAATAAATCTCGCTTCAGACCTCATAGATAGCAGGGGCACGTGTGACCCTGCTAAAACGCCGCTATCCCGTGGCTAAACAAGGGTCCCTCACCCCCCGAAATCCCCTCCGAGCAGCGGGGGATCTCTTCTGGATTGAGGCAGGGCTAACCGCCGCAGCCCCGCTTCACGCGCGTCTGTCAGCGCGTATCTCCGCCTCTCCCCCGCCCCTCTCAGTCTTCCTTCACTGAGAGGGACGGGGAGAGGCGGTGATGCGCCGCTGATTGACGCGCTGTGAGGTAGGGCTGCAGCCGTTAGCCCTGCCTCAAGAGACCAAGTTGGTCGTAGATTTTGCCGGGGGGGGGGTGTTTGGGGGGTCAGGGACCCTCGTTTAGCCGCAGGATAGCGGCGTTTTAGCAGGGGCACACATGCCCCTGCTGACTATGAAACAAGAAGCGAGATTTATTCTCGCTTCAGTGTCTCTTTAAGGACCAGGCATTTTGCGGTGGAGGGTAGTGCGCGCGTTTGGGGGGGGGGGGGGGTCAGGCGGCCGCATCCCGTTTGTGGCTGGCTGGGAAGTGTCCCCCCCATGGTGGCAAGTGTCCCCCCCCCTTACGCCAGCAGCCATCACTGACCTTCCAGGCTCCAGCGATGACCCCCGGAAGTAGCCACCTTCTTCTCCAGCCGGCATCTCCGCTCCAAATGACGCTCAGGTCGGGTCGCGGCTTGATGACGTCATCAAGCCGGGACCTGGTGCTGACGTCAGACGGAGCAGAGATGCCGGCCAGAGCGGAGGGGAGCGCCGATTGTCGCTGGAACGGCAGGGAGGTGAGTGGATCCTCTTCTTTTCCCCCCCTGCCCCCGCCGCTGTCAAAGTGATCACTACGATCCGATGGCGATCGTAGTGATCAGCAGCCATACACGATGGCTGCTGATCACTGAGGGGAAATACCAGCTGTCATATGACAGCTTAATCTTCCCCCTCCAGTGCACACGATCGCGTCGGGACGGTTCTTTAGCGTGGACGTTGAATCAACGTCCGGTCAGAACAGTAGCACCACCTACTGGACGCTGATTCAACCTACGTCGGTCCCCAAAAGGTTAAAGAGAAACCCCAACCAAGAATTTAGATTTATCCCAATCAGTAGCGGATACCCCCTTTTACATGAGAAACAGACCATCAGGGGGCGCTGTATGACAGATATTGTAGTGAAACCCCTCCCACAAGAAACTGAGGACCATGGTACTCCTGGCAGTTTCCTGTCTGTGAACCTTGTTGCATTGTGGGAAATAGCTGTTTACAGCTGTTTCCAACTGCCAAAAAAGCATGCAGCAGCTACATCACCTGCCAACAGTAAAAATGTCACCATGTAATAAATGTCAGAATGTAAATCAGGGATTTAAAAGATTTTACAATGGGCAAACACTGACTAAATCATTTATACATAATTATTGTAAAAATGAAGCACTTTTTTTATTACATTATTTTCACTGGCGGTCCTCTTTAAAAGTTAGTCTAAAGAGTATAGGAAAATTATCTCCTAGGACAGTGTTTTTCAACATTTTATTGGTATGTACCCCTTTTAAAACCCTGTACTCCCCAAGTACCCCCTGGCATAGTAAACATTATCACAAGTACCCCTTGACAAATATATATTTAATTGTAATACATTGTATTAATTGTAATACATGATAATTGGTTTCTAACTATTTCCAAGCATCTACTATTGCTTTTAACTAACTAAAATACTAATTTGGTGGTGTTTGAATAAGATTTATCATTTTCTAAAGCTCTAAATTTGTTTTTGGCTAAGTATGTGAAGGCCTAGTACCTCCTGGAACCATCAGGAGTACCCCCTGGGGTACGCGTACCACACACTGAGAACCTAGGCGCTAGGAGATCTCTCAGAAGAAAAAGTTAATTGCATCTGGCTGAAGGAGAGAAAATCCATGAGTTAAAGAGAATCTGTACTCTAAAATTCTTACAACAAACAGCATACCAATCTATTCATTATGTCCTCCTGGGCCCCTCTGTGCTGTTTCTGCCACTCTCTGCTGCAATCCTGGCTTGTAATTGCCAGTTTTAGGCAGTGTTTACAAACAAACTAACCAGCTTGTGATAGGCTCACATAAGCAGAGTGTGTGAGTCATACAGAGTGTGCAGGGGGCCTGGAGAGGGTGTGTATAGCTTCTATCCAATCACAAGCAGCCCTGCACATTCCACACATTCAAGCCTTAACCCGACAGAGCCCACAGAAGAAAACTGATTAGATCATATAACAGAGATAATACAGCCACTGTGCAATTAGGAAAGGCTGCAGTAAGCCAGAGTACATTAGAACAGGCAAAGGAACTTATAGGATAGAAGAACTAGGGCTGAAAATTTTGTTACAGAGTCCCTTTAAGGAGAGACTGTGAATTAATAAGTAAAGTGGGTTAATTCTTAAAATAAGTTTAGATAATCAACCCTTATGCCAACTGTCAGCTCAGATACCAATTAAGTTGAATTACTGAAATAAATGCACTTTTGCACGACATTCTAATTTTTGGAGTTTCACCTGTAATAACCTTTAAAGAAAAATATTTCTTTGGTACAGCTGATACAAATCCTGCAATAAATCTGCAGTGTGTCTACTTCCTGCTTTCATGCAAGCAGACATAAGGTTAACATCCTGTGTTTATAAATCGGCTGCTCTGCCGAGGCAAACAGCTGAGAGATCAAACTACAGCTTGTGATTAGTCACAGATGAGGGGGAATTAGACAGGCTAAACTCTCTAAATACATACAGGGTGGATTTCTCTCTGTTTTCCTTCTGTCCTGTGCAAGAGTTCAGGTCCACTTTAAATGGACCTTGTGCCATTGCAGGGGAGTGTTTCAGACTTACTGGTAGTTAGTAGGCTGCAGTAGGTTGCCGAGGAAGACTTGATCTTGGCGTAGCAAGCAATTCTTTTTTTTTTTTTTGCAGCTACAGTACTACAATTTACTTATTTTTATTTTATTCAACAATTTCTTATGCATAGTTAATGTAACTAATGTTTTATTCGCTTATAAAGATGAAAAATATTCCTGAACTGGTCCGTGAACGATCTCCCTCGCCTAAACGCGAGAGGCGGTTCCCCAGGGGCCCGGTAAACTTTTGACTCCTGTTCGGCGCGCTGACTAACACGCGTGTTTATCGTGTTTTTTTATTTATTTTTATTTGCTACAGTAACGAAGGCTCTATGTTTAATTACAGCAGGCCCTGGGCAAGGATTCCTCGCTTTGTCAAGTAGTCTATGAAAATAACGACAGCTTTAATGATGCTGAAGATTTTCATGTGCTTTTCGATCTGCAACTTTATTAACATTTTACTTATTAACTTAATTAGTTCTGCAGCAGAGATTTGAAGGCCGCTCTCCAGCGCTATTTAATTAATTGATGTAAACAGTTTCGGCGCTCTCTCTCTCTCGTACGCACCGCGAGAAGCCTGGCTTCCTTCTTGCCAATTTATCTGAATAACATTCATAGAGGAAGGATGATCACAAAACGTGGCGGACATCATGTATCAAGTCCGGGGGATTCTTGCAGTCCTGGTGCGTTGTAAAGGTTCCCATACATGTAGCGACTTTGCAGCCAATCGACCATCCGATTCGATATTGATAAATATTATCGAATTGGATGAAAATTGGTGCTGCCAAGTGCATGCCTGATCAACGAAGCGACCTATTTCGAGCCGAGCATGTCGATCGGACATGCTGCAAAATGCGGTAACAAGCGAGCGATATCGGGACAAGCAGCGATTGTGATTAAACACCCAGTGCTCTTTCCCTACTGTATAAATGTACATATGTGCAAGTATACATTACCTGTCCTGTTTCGCGGTGCCCAGCCAACTTCCTAATCTGCCGCTCTTACATTAGCCCCATACACGCCATGCGGTGGGTTGGGGTTAAGCGCTCGGGCGTGGCTGCGGCGGCAGCCCTAGGTCCTGGGGCAGGGATTTGCAGGAGCGGCGATCACCGGTAGAGACTGTTAGACTGCGGAACCGCCGTCCATTTAGTCTGTACTGCGCTGACAGAAGCGACAGGTTTTGGACTAGTCCATCTCTTCATAGGGATTCTCAGCAAGGCTTTTATTCTTTATAAAGATATTCCCTCCCTGCTCACTGCACACTTTTTTGGCAACTGCTATTCACTAAGTGCTTTTGAAAATAAATAAATCCCTGAGAATTCCCCATGAAGAGATGGACTAGTCCAAAATCTGTTGCTTCTGTCAGATTTCTACTACCTACTGTAAGTGACAGCAGCATAGGAGGAAAGTAATGTATGGCTCATTTTAACCTGGAAAAAAGTACTTATTTGTTTGTTTACATGTATTTTAAATTTTAAAAATTTTCGCTGCAGCGCCCCTTTAAGTGTGAATGGGCCATAAGTGGGGTAATGTCTGATATGCCGGCAGGCAGTTAAGTGCCGTTTTTAATTTTCCGGACGGATCCCCAAGCTTTGCAGAAAAAAATAAATTTAACAGTTGAAATCTTCTTTCTTTTTCCAGGTTCCGCTGATAAGACAGAAGGATAACTATGTCAATGACAGAGGAACTGAGAGGAAGGACTGGCATAACTATGAGATGATCAGAGATGACCACGATCGCATAGGTAAGGCTGACCTGTCTTCATCCTGTCGCCTTCATCCTCCTAAATTAGGAGTAGGGAACCGAAAAGCCAGATGTGGCTCTTTTGATGGCTACGTCTGGCTCACAGACAAATCAGTAGGGGTTGATTCACTAAGCTACACTGCTCAAGCAGCGCAGCTTAGTGTGGCAGCGCAAGTAACATTTTCAAAGTAGGCACACTACTGCTGTACTATGCACTTCTAACTTACGTGCTCTCCCTAAAACCAACAGCTGCTCCAATTGTCCCACTCTAGATCCTGTCAGCTCCAGTGACTTTGTTGGACGAGATTCCCTCACTTTGATTGGCCCAATAGGCTGTGTGTCACTTGACAGGCAGCCTATTTAGCCAAAGTGTGGGGATCTCGTCCTACAAAGTGAATCAACCCGCAAGTCAGCTAGCTAATTGTACAAGCTGTTAGTCGGTATTTCTCCTGTCTGGCTCTCGGGGAAATTGCTGATGTTGCTGAAACCCAAGAGAAGCTGAAGACGTGTCTGACACTTCCGCTGCCCGGCGGATCAACTGTATACACATCACCATGGCAACAGGGACATGAGCCCTCTGCTGCGCATGTGCACTGTCCCAGTTTGAAACATATTGTATGGCTCTCACGGAATTACATTTTAAAATATGTGGCGTTTATGGCTCTCTCAGCCAAAAAGGTTCCTGACCCCTGGACTAAAGAAGGAAAAAACGTTGTTTATGAGTGTCTGTGGATTTGATCTGATTCAGTAATGAAACCTGTAAAGTTTTTTTTTTTTTTTTTTTTTTTTTTATTAATACAATATATAGTTGTGAATATGTCCCATCCCCTCCACCATACTGGACCTGAACTCTTGCACAGGACAGGAGAAAAACACAGAGAAATGCGCCCTGTATGTATTAAGAGAGTTTAGCCTGTCTAACCCCCCCCCCCCTCACCCATCACTAATCACAAGTTGTAATTTGATCTCTCGGCTGTGTCAGCTATTTTGTAAACACAGGATATTAACCCTACGTCTGCTTCCATGAAAGCAGGAAGTAGACACGCTGCGGATTTATTGCAGGAGTTCTGTGGGCTGTAAGAAAGAAATGTTTTTCTGTAAAGGTTATTATGTTGTTGCTAATCATTTAGAGCAGAGAGGAAGTTCTGGGTTCAGGTCCGTTTTAAAAAAAAAATCCTAAAAAATATCATGACCCCTGGATAAGCCCAGCACCCACATTTTCCATAAAAAAAACCATATGTCTATACCATAACCTGCAGATGAAGTGGAAAGGATTTTTTAAGAGAGACAAAAAAGCCATTTTAATTTACTGTATATTCTGGCGTATAAGACTACTTTTTAACCCTTGAAAATCTTCTGAAAAGTCAGGGGTGGGCTTATACGCCGGGTGTTATTGATGTCGGGTGATACACCCTATCCTGTTACCGCCTCTCAGATCTCGCTGCTGAGGACTGTAGTGAAGCGGCGCAGGCGCACATGTGTGAGATCCTATCCTGTTACCATCTCTCAGATCTCACTGCTGAGGACTGTAGTGAAGCGGCGCAGGCGCACATGTGTGAGATCCTATCCTGTTACCATCTCTCAGATCTCACTGCTGAGGACTGTAGTGAAGCGGTGCAGGCGCACGTGTGTGAGATCCTATCCTGTTACCACCTCTCAGATCTCACTGCTGAGGACTGTAGTGAAGCGCTGCAGGCGCACGTGTGTGAGATCCTATCCTGTTACCACCTCTCAGATCTCACTGCTGAGGACTGTAGTGAAGCGCTGCAGGTGCACATGTGTGAGATCCTATCCTGTTACCACCTCTCAGATCTCACTGCTGAGGACTGTAGTGAAGCGCTGCAGGCGCACGTGTGTGAGATCCTATCCTGTTACCACCTCTCAGATCTCACTGCTGAGGACTGTAGTGAAGCGCTGCAGGTGCACATGTGTGAGATCCTGTCCTGTTACCGCCTCTCAGATCTCACTGCTGAGGACTGTAGTGAAGCGGCGCAGGCGCACATGTGTGAGATCCTATCCTGTTACCGCCTCTCAGATCTCTCTGCTGAGGACTGTAGTGAAACACTGCAGGCGCACATGTGCGAGATCTGAGAGGCAGAGAAGGAGGTAAATAGGATACAAGGGCGGGGCCAGACGGGTGAAACAGGCGTGTTTTATGGGCACAGCACAATCTATTCTTCCATATCGCTCTGATAAACAGGGAGAGAAGGAAAGCTGACCAATCCACTTAGGGAGAGGAAGAGTTGACCAATCCAACCAGTCAATCCCCTGTATACTGTTATATACTGGGTACCACATACAGTACAGCACCAGTATCTGTTCATACATAGCACCAGTATATGATGTTTTTATTTGGTGTGCGTTGGAAGAGGGGTAGTCTTATACGGCGAGTATATCCCAAACTCTATATTTTAAGTGGAATGGGTGGGGAGGTCGTCTTATACGTCTTTATTCATTTATTTATTTGCAAAATTCATTTATGAATGATTTAAGGGGCCCATACACTCAGCCGATTTTTGATCGATCAAAATCGATCGATCGATTGGTCAATTGCAAATCGATTGACCAATCGACTGATGTGCGGCCGTTTTCGATCGATTTCAATCGATCTGGCAGGCTGGAAAATCTAGGTCGATCTGTTGAGATTGCTTATCATTTTGCATTGGCCTTAATGGAAATCTGATGGCAAAAAAATGCCATCAGATCGATTTTCAATAGATTTCAAACTGAAATCTATTGGAAATCTGTTCCTAGTAAAAAAATGTTCCTAAACACATCAGATAGATCATAAATCTATCTGCTGCTAATCGAACAAGTGTATGGCCACCTTAAGTCAGTGTTCGCCCATTGTAAAATCTTTCCTCATCCTGATTTACATTCTGACATTTATCACAGGTGGCGACAATTTTATTGCTGTCAGCTGCAGCTCTGCAGAATGTTTGTTTCTGAGAGTTCTAAAGCCAGTGAAAATAATGCCTGGTTTCCCAGAATGCTCTGAGAGGAGAATTCAACATAGCTAAACAGCCCAGGCTAAGCTTCACTGGGAGGGTGAGGCTACATATCAATAATATATAGCTATAGAAAGTACTTCTGATGCTGAAGCCAGGAAAATTAAGGGCAAAATTGGTATCCTGAATAATTTACTGCATTCTACTATATGTCACTACAGGGCCTCTTTACTACATTCTACTATATGTCACTACAGGGCCTCTTTACTACATTCTACTATATGTCACTACAGGGCCTCTTTACTACATTCTACTATATGTCACTACAGGGCCTCTTTACTACATTCTACTGTATGTCACTACAGGGCCTCTTTACTACATTCTACTATATGTCACTACAGGGCCTCTTTACTACATTCTACTATATGTCACTACAGGGCCTCTTTACTGCACTCTGCTATATGACACTACATGGCCTCTTTACTGCATTCTGCTATATGTCACTACAGGGCCTCTTTACTACATTCTACTATATGTCACTACAGGGCCTCTTTGAGGACAAGAGACCGCTGGTACAGAAACGGTGGAATCCAGATGAATCGCCATCACTGCCGCACGTCGGTAACCTTGGCCACCCACACTGCCGTCTCTATGACAGCAGAGTACTCCGCTTTTATTGGCTCCTGACCCTGCCTATTAATGTAAGCCAATGGGAGCAGCTTACATTGACAGACACGGCCAGGGGCCAATGAAATCGTCTCCTGACCGGCTCACATGGCTCTGTCGTCATAGAGACAGGCAGAGCAAGGGAGCTGCAGTGGGGATTCAGTGGCGGGAGCAACAAAAATGGCGGATGTGCGCAGCGTCGGTTAATTGAAATCTACCCCCTGCCAGCCAGGTAACCATCAAAACAGGGCGTAGATTTCAATTATCAAGGTTCAGAAGTAGTTAAAGCAAACCAGTGGCTTTAAAAAAGAAAAAAAATTACCTCCACAATATCTGTGAAAATATGAAAGAATTAGGAACTGACATTCTGATGTGTCTGTCTGGCCCAGTGCACACCACAAACCGCTAGCAGATCTGCAAAACGCTGGAGGTTTTTGAAGCAGATTTCAGAGCGATTCCAGGCATATTCAGCGATTCCAGGCCCATTCACACTTGTGCGTTTTCAGAGCGATTTCAGCTTTGCTGAAAATCGCTAGCGATTTGAAAAACCTGTGCACAATGAAAGTGTATGGAAGTGTTCTCATCTAAGCGGTTAGCGATTTGCTGAAACGCAAACGCGTTGCATGCAGCGTTTTCTGAGCGATTCTGGAGCGATTAGCGTTTCAATAAAAGTATTTGAATTGAACTAGAAAAACGCTAATCGCTGAAAAAACGCTCTCTATACAGTGAAAAATCGCTAGGAAAAAACGCCAGAAAAACGCTCAGCGTTTTGCTTTAGCGATTTCTAGTGTGAATGAGAGGTTTTCTAAACATGCTGAGCGTTTTTGGAGCGTTTTTATGTAGCAGATTACATATATTGTTACAGTAAAGCTGTTACTGAACAGCTACTGTAACAAAAACGCCTGGAAAACCGCTCTGATCTAGCGTTTTTGTGTAGCAGATTTCATATATTGTTACAGTAAGGGCTCGTTCTCACTTGAGCGGGAATTGCGCAATTCCTGCTCAAGGCAAACCGCTAGCAGTTTTTAAAAACCGCTAGCACATGTAACACTATGGCAGTGTTCTCACTGCCGCGTTTGCGTGTTACATGCAGCGGTTTGCCGGCTATTCCAGAGCGATCGTGATTTTTCACATCTTTCACATCTGCGCAGATTTTCTGCGTTTTGACCCAACGGCTAACGTTTGCAGTAACCAAGGTAAAATGAAAGTCCATAGACTTGCATTTTACCTTTCACATATAACGCAGCATTTTTGTGCGGTACGGTACAACGCACCCGGGCGCAGTTTTTTATCCGACGCACCCGGGAGCCGGCGTTTTCCGTTGAGTTCGATGAATAGCTACCGCCGCTGATTGCGTCGCAGATACCCAACGACACGCCGCAGACTATCAACGCGTGCAGAGAAAGGCTCCTGCGCGCGTTGTCTGATGTGAAAAAGACCTTAGCATGTATAGAACCGCTAATCCCGATCGCTCCCAACCCGCTACAGTGTCCAGTGATTTTTATGCGTTAATTGCGGAAAAATCACTCCCACAAAACGCCGGTGGTAATCAACGGCGTTTTGCGGTTTTAGGTGTGAACGGACCCTAAAGCTGTTACTGAACAGCTTTTGTAACAAAAACGCCTGGAGAACCGCTCTGATCTAGAGTTTTTCAGAGCAGTTTTCCACTTTCCTATACTTTACATTGAGGCAGAAACACCTCAGAAATCTAAAAAATGCTGCAGCCCCCGAGTTTGCGTTTGTGGAAAAAACGAGCCGCTCTGGTGTGCACCATCCCATTCGCTTTCATTAGCCAAGCGGTTTTCCCCCTGCAAGCGGTTTTAAAAACGCTCCAGAACCGCTCCGGTGTGCACCAGCCCTTTTCTTTGTGTATTTTATGATGTTTGAACGACTACAATACATTGAATGTTCTCACTGTTCTGCTCTTTGCAGGAAATGGGGAACAGGGGAAACCTTTCCCAATGACCGATGCTGACCGCGGGGAGCAAGCCTACCGAGAAAATGGATTCAACATCTACGTCAGCGACAAGATCTCCCTCAACAGGTCCCTTCCGGACATCCGACACCCCAAGTGAGTACAAAACTTCACTAAGGCGAAATGGATTAAAACTACAAAATGACAAATGTTTTGAGTTTTGTTATGAAAATGGAAAATCTGAGCTGCCGTTTCACGTATTTTTACCCCATAAAATAATACTCTGAGATAGTAGCTATTCATGCCGGTGTCTTTGAATGTAAAGGACAGCTGAACTAAGAGGGTATGGAGGCACCCATTTTTTTTCCTTTTACGCAATACTAGTTGCCTGGCAGCCCTGCCGATCTCTTTGGCTGCAGTAGTGTCTGAACCACACACCTGAAACAAGCATGCAGCTAATCCAGCCAGACGTTAGTCAGAGCATATGATCTGCATGCTTGTTCAGGGGCTGTGGCTAAACGTACTGGAGGCAGAGGATGAGCAGGACAGCCAGGCAATGTGCATTGTTTAAAAGGAAATAAATATGGAAGCTTCAAGTGTGCTCTAATGGTCTCTGGCCTTGCAAGTCTTGGGTTTTCATCCCATCTGCATGGAGTTTGTAGGTCCTTCCTGTGCATGGATTTCCTCTGGGGTTTCCGATCGTCTTTTACTACCAGAAAACGTATTTCTAGAATAAGGAGCTGCAAAAAAATCTTTCCAGTGCCTTTTATGTGCAGTGAGTGATAAGTAGGGCTGGTCATTGAGATTCAAATCATTTTGAGTTGTTACATGATTATGCAAATTTTGTATGCAAATGTATTCAGCTTGAAAATGAGCCAATCAAATTTTACCTCACTGGGATTTGTTTGGCTCATTGGCCTCAATTCACTAAGATCATGCTGGAGATAAGGCAAGAGAAAACTTACCTCCACACATCGATCTTGCCTTATTAAGGTGTAGAGATACGTTTTCACAGTGAGAGAGTTATCTTATCACTTCAGTCCTTAAAAAGGAACTCCAGTGAAAATAATGTAATAAAAAAGTGCTTCATTTTTACAATAATTATGTATAAATGATTTAGTATGTGTTTGCCCATTGTAAAATCTTTTAAATCCCTGATTTACATTCTGACATTTATTACATGGTGACATTTTTACTGTTGGCAGGTGATGTAGCTGCTGCATGCTTTTTTGGCAGTTGGAAACAACTGTAAACAGCTATTTCCCACAATGCAATAAGGTTCACAGACAGGAAACTGCCAGGAGTACAACGGTCCTCAGAGTTTCTTGTGGGAGGGGTTTCACCACAATATCAGCCATACAGCGCCCCCTGATGATCAGTTTGTGAAAAGGAATAGATTTCTCATGTAAAAGGGGGTATCAGCTACTCATTGGAATAAAGTTCAATTCTTGGTCACGGTTTCTCTTTACGTTTTCTCCGCTGGAGTTATTTTCACTTGCAGTTAATTAACAGCCTATCTTTAACTTTAGAATTCTGGAGTTATTTTAAGAATTGAAGCGTTAACTTTAGAGATCTCACCTTAACTTTAAGACAGAAGAGTTAACTTTAGGTTTGCCTGAGGTAAAATGTTTCCTGAATACGACATGCCTCATCACCATGGTGATAACTCTAAAAAACGTTATTAAGACAGGAGATAAGCTTAAAGAGTAACTGTCAGGCTGCAGAAGCTAATTTAAACCTCTATTCTCCTGTGTTAAACAGTTTAGAAGGAAGCCATAAAGCCATTAGTGAAGATAAAAATCTCAGTTACCTTTGATGTGTGCTTATCAGAAAGGCTGTTATAGACCCATAAGGACGCAAGCCGCATACTAAACTGCAAAGCATTCTGGGGCCCTCCCCTCGGCTGCTAATGAGACGTTACAGCAGCTTGTAATCAGTCCAGCGCGTAGCACTGATAAATCTCTGGGCAGAGTACACTGCAGGAGTCAGCTATTGTTCCTAGCCACATGGCTCATTAATATTCACTGCACACTGTGTTGTTCAAGTACGAGCTTATCTGTGATCAGGAAGCAGGCAGGACATGACGACACATTTGACAGAAAAACATGGAGCCTGCCATGAGCTGTCAGGAGCATCTATCTCTGCATATACTATATACAAATTCTGTGAAATCCAAACGTGGACAGTGAAATGCATATGTAATGTAAGTGCAGCCAATCTTTAGCTACTGATATGTGTTTATTTTCTCTGAGACCTTATACCTAACAGCTCCTCTTTAATGAATTGAGGCCATGTCAAACTGCATACATTTGCCCCAGTGTGGTCGCAATCTCTGCATCCCCGATTGCTAGGCCTCTGGATCCTTTGATCCTTTCTGAAGAAGCGGATCCTCCGTGGCCCCGAAACAATGGTCAAGCTTGTGCTGACGATGCAATAAACAGAACACTGCATTTACAAGTTTGGTGTGCGAAGCTGGCTTCGTATACTACTGATTGACTGCTGTATGACTTGTCTTGGCATCCCAGGTTATGCACCCACGTCTTGGGTAAGGTGTGCCACTCCTGAAACTCTTTTGCACTTGTTATGGGTGTGAAAATCATGAAGGCCATACTTGTTTTGTGCAGGGCTGTGGAATCGGTACAAAAATCACCCGACTCCAACTCCGACTCCTCGGTTTTTGAAACCTCCGACTCCAGGAACCCAAAATAGCTCGGACTCCTCGACTCCGACTGCTTAGTCTAATACTTACCAGAACTAAGGATTTGGTACAAAAAGCATCCGACTCCTCAGTTTATGAAACCACCAACTCCGAATCCAACTCCTACTCCAGGTTCCCAAAATTGCTCCAACTCCACAGCCCTGGTTTTGTAACCCCTGCAAGAGGGGCCCCCAGGCTGTGAGGGTGCGTATCTATTCAATCGCTGCCGGGAGATTTGGACGCAGGGTAAAGCCGATTTACGGCTCCTCCTGCTCCTGCACAGGAATGGGCTTTCAAATAAAGTACTACTCGAATTCGGAATTCAAATGAAGTCTAATGAGTGTGAGAGCAGGATGGGGGGGTTAACTTACCCAGAAGTCTTGGAACGCGGCTTTCATTACGCCTATGTCGCATAATTAAACGCCGACATCCCGAAGACTTCTGGGTAAGTTAACACCCCCATTCCGCGGTCACAGTCATTAGACTTCATTTGAATTCCGAATTCGAGTAGTACTCTACTGGAAAGCCCGTTCCTGCTGCTGCACAAGTCCCGGCTGCGTTACTTACCATTCCCCCTCCAGGTCGCCATGGACAGTGGGAGAATTATGTAATTCGACTTCCAGCTATTGCTGGCGGACAAATGACAGTGTTTTTGCAGTGATATGTGCTCCGTCTTCTGACGGCGCCCAAATCACTCGCTGACCGCTGCGATACCTGTAATTCTTAGTACGGCCTATGGTGGCGCTGGCTGCACCCAAATCTCCTGCGCTGTTTTTACAGCGCTCCGTAAGGGTCACAAGGTGTATGCAAGGGAAAGGGTATGAACATTGGGGGGCCCGTCAAAGTCTTGCTGGGGGGCCCCTTGATTTGTAGTTAAGGCGCTGTAAGTGCTATTTCTTTAACCAGTTTACATCCCGCATACAGTATAATCACATCATTGCAAGTGGCTCCTGAAAGCCACCTGACGTGATTATAAGTTGCTGTCATTTAATGAGCACAGCGGGCGTGCTAGCACGCTCCTGGGCTCATTAACCCCCCTCCCCCTAACTACACTATTCTGGCATCCCTTCCCGGATCTCCGATCCCCCCTCCCCCTCCATGATCAGGCAGCATGGAGGATTACAATGCAACAATATGTACCTGACCTTGTTCCAGCGCCGATCGCGGGCCTATCCCTGTAGTCCCACTGTCAGCCTCACTATGCTGAGTGAATCGGGTCTCGGCTTGATGACGTCATCAAGCCGGGACCCGATCCGGTCAGCATAGTGAGGCTGACAGCGGTACTGCAGGGAGGAGTTCGTGATCGGCGCTGGAACAAGGTCAGGTAAATATTGTTACATTGTAATCCTCCATGCTGCCCGATCGCAGCATGGAGGGGGAGGGGGGTATTACAGATAATCGGCAATATCTTAAAGGGCCAACACCTGGCTTTCCATGGGGGGGGGATGCAAATTAAAAGGGGCACAGCTGGCTATAAATGGGGGAGGGGAGGCATAAAGGGCATACACCTGGCTATGAATGGGGGAGGGGGGTAATAAAAAGCACATCTGGCTAACTATGGGGGGGGGGGATAGAGATAAACAGGCACATCTGGTTTACTGAAGTGGGGGGGGGGGTTTACAGAGGCACATCAGGGGCTGGGGGAGGGTAAAGGGGCACATCTGGCCAAGTGTGGGGGAGGGGGGGGGGTATGAAGGAGCACATCTTGCTAACTAGGGAGCGGGGGGGGGTTAAAAAGTGCCACAACAATTAAAAAATCCGCAAAGCCGCAAAATGGAAAAAAATGCACCTTTATTTCCAAATAATATATTGTCGCCATACATTGTACTAGGATCATACTTTAAACGCTGTAATAGCCAGGACAGACGGGCAAATCAAATGTGTAGGTTTAATCTACAGTACCACTTATTATTTTCAAATTATAATTGCTGAAAACTGAGAAATAATTCCTTTTTTCATTTTTTCCCCCTTATTACCATTAAATCTGTACAAAATTAAATAATTCTAAGCTAAATGTACCACCCAAAAAAAGCCTAATTGGTGGCGAAAAAAAACAAGGTATAGATCATTTATGTGTGATAAGTAGTGATAAAGTTATTGGGTAATGAATGGGAGGAGTGTGAAATGTAGAAAATGGTTCTGGTTTTTTAGGGGGAAAACCCCAGGGACGCGAAGTGGTTAAGAAAGTCATTCATAGAATGTTATAACACAAAGCGCTGCAGTCTTCCCGACGCAATTAACACCCAGAGTCCAGCAGTAAAAATAGCAGAACATATGTTCCAGTTATTCTATCAAAATATTAACCGTATATAAAGCAGAAACGTATAAAGCAAAATATTGTATTTTATTAAAAAAAAATGTACTCATTAGAACATAATTAAATACATTTTTAAGAGCAGCCGGTGAGAAGCACACGATCTGTTTTGATGTGTGATTATTAAATGGTTTATAAGAAAGGATCATCGCGTTGCTAATTTTTCCGACTGTTTAAAGATTTTTTATTAATTGATTTGCATGCTGCTGGATTCCGAACAATCCAAATCAATTCTATTAGTTTAATCTCAACCTGTGACTAAATTGCAACTACATTTGTAGGTAGAAAAAAAACAAAGTAATACCTTTTAGTTTAATATCTTTTAACTAAATTTGCAAAGAGTCGGAAATAATTAATGGCACTTTGGATTTGACATGACACCATTAACCAACTGATATCCATCAGAGAGGTATGAATTAAACGATGACCGGCAGGGTGAGGACAGCAGGCAGGATCAGCAGGGCTGCCAGGCAACTGGTATTGTTTAAAAGGAAACAATCATATCCCTCTCAGTTAAGGTTCCCTTTAAGTTCACGGGATCGTGGGCTCTGTTGCATGCAATCAGATGGCCCATTTGAAACACAAGTAACATTACATATCCCAGGCCTGTGATGTCTGCCCAGTTATATCAGAGCTGCCCTATTTTCCTCCTTTCATTCTGCTTGGCAGTCTGAGAGTCGCAGCCATAGAGGAGGCCGGGAAACATTTTCTTTATTAAGGGCCTCAAGTTAACCGAATTGACCTCTCGTCCGAATGTAATTTCATTTTCAGTGTAATCCTTCTGCTGACCGGGGAGCGGCTTCCAAACGGCCTGCAGGAGAGTCAGAGCTGTGTCTGTATCGTCACAGCTGCAGATCTACACTGAGACTCTTTACTGTTTGATCAAAGGGAACCTGAGATAGGGATTGATTGAAAGAAAAAATATACATACCTGGGGCTTCCTCCAGCCCCTCCGGGCTGATCCGTCCCTCGCTGTCCTCCTGCACCGCCTGGATCTTCTGCAATCGGTCCCGGGAATTCCTCTGGTCCGGGGCCAACTGCACATCCAGGCCGCGCACACGCTTCTGCTGCCGGGAGCGTTCTGCGCCTGCGCTGACTGCCCCCGACTGGACTACTTACTGGGGCCAGTAGCGGACGAACCAGGCAGCGACTGAAGACAGCGAGGGTGTGATCAGGCTGGAGGAAGCCCCAGGTATATTTATATTTTTTCTTTCAATCTCCATCTCAGATACACTTTAAAGAGAAACTCCGACCAAGAATTGAACTTTATCCCAATCAGTAGCTGATACCCCCTTTTACATGAGAAATCTATTCCTTTTCACAAACAGACCATCAGGGGGCGCTGTATGACTGATATGGTGGTGAAACCCCTCCCACAAAGAAATTCTGAGTACGTACTCTTGGCAGTTTCCTGTCTGTGAACCTTGCTGCATTGTGGGAAACAGCTGTTTATTACAGCTGTTTCCAACTGCCAAAAAAGCATGCAGCAGCTACATCACCTTCCAGCAGTAAAAATGTCACCATGTAATAAATGTCACAATGTAAATCAGGGATTTAAAAGATTTTACAATGGGCAAACACTGACTAAATCATTTATACATAATTATTGTAAAAATGAAGCACTTTTTTATTACATTATTTTTACTGGAGTTCCTCTTAAAAGCAAATGTAAAGTGAAATGAAAATAAAAAAAGTCAGATACTCCCCTAAGGAGAGGGAAGGCTCTGGGTCCTATAGAGCCATCCCGTTCCTCTCCCGGTCCCCACGTGTCAGCGCTGTCGCCCCCTCAAGAGCTTTTCAACCAATCAAATACGGCTTTGGGAGCTCGAGTATGGCTCGGGAGCTCGAGTGCTCCTGAAGACATGCAGCTCCATACTCCAAATACGTGAGCTTGCGTATGCGCGCCTGCATGTCTTCAGGAGCACTCGAGCTCCCAAAGCCTGCAGAGGATACTCAGAGCTGTATTTGATTAGTCAAAAAGCTCTTGAGGGGGTGACAGCGCTGAAACGCCGGGACCGTGAGAGGCACGGGAAGGGCTCTATAGGACCCAGAGCCCTCCCCATCCTTACGTGACTATCTGACTTTTTTTTATTTTCATTTCACTTTACATTTGCTTTAATGTGAACTTGACTGCACTAAAGCTGAATACGTACCTGAGGATGGATCGCAGGACCTCACAGGGATGCCTCCCAACGAACGAGGTTCCTCGATCCAACCTCCTGCCCGCGGGAACACCCGACGGCACACAAGAGGTCAAACGATGTCGGCACTTTGCACGGGAGTCGTAGGGATCTTAACCTCCCTGGCGGTAAGCCCGACCTACGTTTGGGCTAGCTGCCGCAGGGGATCACATTGCCCCAGGAGGATTTTTTTAATAAAATCTTTTGCTTATTGTTAAAGGACAACTGTAGTAAGAGGGCTATGGAGGCTGCATGTTTATTTCCTTTTAAGCAATACCAGTTGCCTGGCTGTCCTGCTGATCTTTTGCCTTGAATACTTTTAGCTACAGACTCTGAATACGCATATGCAAATCAGGTGTATCTGACAAGTTTAGCTGCATGCTTGTTTCTGGTGTTATTCAAACACTTCTGCAGCCAAGTAGTTCAGCAGGGCTGCCAGGCAACTGGTATTAATTTAAAGGAAATAAATATGGCAGCCTCCATATTCTTCTCACTTCAGCTGTCCTTTAAGCTAGCACTTCGCTAGCTAACTATGTGCGCCAAGTCCCTCAGGTCCCCTCCGATCGCCGCTGTAATACGTAACCCCCAGGGATCCCGTGATGGCGCAGCCTCCCAATCAGCACCCGGCTTAGCTATGGGGAGGATAGGAACTGTTCATTACGTCGATGTCATGACGTCATGTCTGATCGTCGCCATAGCGATGAGTGAAGCCAATTGGTAAAGCTGCTGCTCTCGCGGGATCGCGGACGGGTAAATATAGCCGACGGTGATCGGAGGGTCAGAGAGGTGCCGGGGGACTTGGGCCACATAGTTAGCTAGCCTAGTGGTAGCTAACAAATAAAAAACACTTTTTATTTTAAAAAAAATCCCTCCAGCGGACGCAGCCACTGAAACTGCGTACCGCCAGGAAGGTTAAAGATCCGATCCGCTGTGACAGTTGTAATCACCGCACGTCGCTAAATGTTAATAAGCCTAATAATAATCCTGACATCTGGATAGCGCTTTTCTCCTGTTGGACTCAAAGCACTCAAGAGCTGCAGCCACTAGGAGGCCACCCTGCAGTGTTAGAGAGTCTTGCCCAATGACTCCTTACTGAATGGGTACTGACCCTAGCCAGGCTTCAAACCCTGGTCTCCCATGTCAAAGGCAGAGCCGTTAACCAGTACACTATCCAGCATCCACGTGCACGCACCTGCGTTGTGCGATCATGGAAACTATCACTCGTTTTAGGCACCCCAGTTTCCTCCCACATCCCAAAAACATACAGATAAGTTCATTGGCTTCCCCCTAATTTGGCCCTAGACTACGATACATAAACTACACGATGCATACATAGACATAGGACTATGGTAGGATTAGATGGTGAACTCCTCTGAGGACAGTGACATGACTCTGTACTCTGTAAAGTGCTGCAGAAGATGTCAGTGCTATATGGATAATAGTATGGTAGGACATTAGGCTATGGCTATGGTAGGATTAGATTGTGAGCTCCTCTGAGGACAGTCAGTGACATGACTATGTACTCTGTAATGTGCTGCAGAAGATGTCAGTGCTATATAAATACATCATAATAATATGGTAGGACATTAGACTATGACTATGGTAGGATTAGATTGTGAGCTCCTCTGAGGACAGTCAGTGACATGACTATGTACTCTGTAATGTGCTGCAGAGGATGTCAGTGCTATATAAATACATAATATTAATATGGTAGGACATTAGACTATGACTATGGTAGGATTAGATTGTGAGCTCCTCTGAGGACAGTCAGTGACATGACTATGAACTCTGTAATGTGATGCAGGAGATGTCAGTGCTATATAAATACATAATAATAATATGGTAGGACATTAGACTATGACTATAGTAGGATTAGATTGTGAGCTCACCTGAGGACAGTGACATGACTATGTACTCTGTAAAGTGCTGCAGAAGATGTCCGTGCTATATATATATATATATATATATATATACACATAATAATACTAATATGGTAGGACATTAGACAATGATATGGTAGGATTAGATTGTGAGCTCACCTGAGGACAGTCAGTGACATGACCATGTACTCTGTAATGTACTGCAGAAGCTGTCAGTGCTATAGAAATACATAATAATAATATGGTAGGACATTAGGCTATGACTATGGTAGGATTAGAGTGTGAGCTCCTCTGAGGACAGTCAGTGACATGACTATGTACTCTGTACAGTGCTGCAGAAGATGCCTGTGCTATATAAATACATAATAATAATATGTGAGGACATTAGACTATGACTATGGTAGGACTAGAGTGTGAGCTCCTGAGGAGTTAGTGACATGACTATGTACTCTGTAATGTGCTGCAGAAGATGTCAGTGTTATATAAATACATAATAATAAAATGGTAGGACATTAGACTATGACTATGGTAGGATTAGATTGTGAGCTCCTCTGAGGACAGTCAGTGACATGACAATGTACTCTGTAAAGTGCGGCAGAAGATGTCAGTGCTATATAAATACATAATAATAATATGGTAGGACATTAGGCTATGACTATGGTAGGATTAGAGTGTGAGCTCCTCTGAGGACAGTCAGTGACATGACTATGTACTCTGTACAGTGCTGCAGAAGATGCTTGTGCTATATAAATACATAATAATAATATGTGAGGACATTAGACTATGACTATGGTAGGACTAGAGTGTGAGCTCCTGAGGAGTTAGTGACATGACTATGTACTCTGTAATGTGCTGCAGAAGCTGTCAGTGCTATATAAATACATAATAATAAAATGGTAGGACATTAGACTATGACTATGGTAGGATTAGATTGTGAGCTCCTCTGAGGACAGTCAGTGACATGACAATGTACTCTGTAAAGTGCTGCAGAAGATGTCAGTGCTATATAAATACATAATAATAATATGGTAGGACATTAGGCTATGACTATGGTAGGATTAGAGTGTGAGCTCCTCTGAGGACAGTCAGTGACATGACTATGTACTCTGTACAGTGCTGCAGAAGATGCTTGTGCTATATAAATACATAATAATAATATGTGAGGACATTAGACTATGACTATGGTAGGACTAGAGTGTGAGCTCCTGAGGAGTTAGTGACATGACTATGTACTCTGTAATGTGCTGCAGAAGATGTCAGTGCTATATAAATACATAATAATAAAATGGTAGGACATTAGACTATGACTATGGTAGGATTAGATTGTGAGCTCCTCTGAGGACAGTCAGTGACATGACAATGTACTCTGTAAAGTGCTGCAGAAGATGTCAGTGCTATATAAATACATAATAATAATATGTGAGGACATTAGACTATGACTATGGTAGGACTAGAGTGTGAGCTCCTGAGGAGTTAGTGACATGACTATGTACTCTGTAATGTGCTGCAGAAGATGTCAGTGCTATATAAATACATAATAATAAAATGGTAGGACATTAGACTATGACTATGGTAGGATTAGATTGTGAGCTCCTCTGAGGACAGTCAGTGACATGACAATGTACTCTGTAAAGTGCTGCAGAAGATGTCAGTGCTATATAAATACATAATAATAATATGGTAGGACATTAGACTATGACTATGGTAGGATTAGAGTGTGAGCTCCTCTGGGGACAGTCAGTGACATGACTATGTACTCTGTAAAGTGCTGCAGAAGATGACAGTGCTGTATACATTCATAACAATAATTCAGTAAGGCTTCTCTTTACACTTTGGTTGCACTGACCTGTGTTAGCTGTGACGAATCTCCCTGCCAGTCCTGCGGGTTTGCGTATACACGCTATGCAATGATCCTTACCTCCAGCCAGACTCTATCAGCCTATCATCTCGCAGTTCAGAGCCACCACCTCTCTGTAGGTCGTGCTGCCGTGCCAGATTTGCATTGTGCTACCCAGGTATGACTGATTGATTGACTCGAGTTCCAGGGCAGGATTAGCATAAATCGCACGCCTGTATTCAGGAGAGAAGGAGATTTCACAGGGAATTATGATGTGTGCGCACCGTGACGCCCTTGTTGTGAGGCACATGCTGGTCTTTAAAGGGAACCAGAGACAAAGCACCCTCATGTATTTTACCATATATATCAGTGGGAACATTAGAGAAAATACCTACCCTGCTCTCTGTTTCATTATTTACTGTTATTTACTGTTCAACTTGCTTCTTAACAGCCCAGATAAAATCCCCGACTGAGCATTCAGTCTGGCTTTGCTATAATTACTCAGCTATAATGATTCCTGAGCAGAGCCACTAGGGGGCAGGCTTGGGCTTGAAAAGACAGCACAGAAGACAGACTCCGCTATAAGGATTCCTGAGCAAAGCCAGACTGAATGCTCAGTCAGGGATTTTATCATGGCTGATAACAGACAGCAGGGTAGGTATTTTCTCTAATGTTCCCACTGATATATAGCAGGTGCAGAGACGAGCAACAAAATTGATACGTGGGATGAAAGGTCTCACTCAGGGCTCGTTTCCACTATTGCGTTGCGAATCGCCGCGATAAAAATTTGCATGCGAATTTCACATGCGGGTGTATGCGAATTTTCATGAATTCGCATGAAAATTCACATGAATGACACTGTATGCGAATTTAACCATGGCAGTGCCGTGGTGCATTTACATTGATTTCCATGTGAATTCGCATGCGAATTCGCATGAAAATTCGCATACCAAAGCTGCAGGCGATTTCTCTATTAAATACATTAGCAGCGATTCGCATGCATTCCACTCGCAGGCGAATTCTGCGGCTCTTTTGTGCGTTTTTTCACCGCTGAAAAAAACGCACCTCAACAACGCTACAGTGGAAAAAGGCCCATCCACTTGCATTACATGTGCGAATCCGCATGCGTTAGACGCATGCGGATTCGCGATAGTGGAAACGAGCCCTTACCAAGAAAGGTTAGATAAACTGGGTTTATTTAGGCCCCATTCACACTTGCGTTTTGCCTTGCAAACGGACCGGATCCCGTACGGTTCCGATCAGGATCCGGTCCGTTTGTATCAGGCATGCATCAGGCTGCCATCCGGATCCGTGGGCAAAAAATAGCGAAATTAAATAAAAAAATATTGGGGTCAGCAGAAGGTGCACCTGTAGAATCAGGTTCCTCCGCTGTAGGCCTCACCTCCACCTCCGACATTCTGCCAAACAGCTCCAGCACGTCTGTCACTGCTGCTCCACTCCAGACATGCTTGGCCCATGTGTCCCCATCCGAAATGGCCGCTTGGATACGCATAGGAAGTGGGGTAGAACGTCAGGTTTTTGTAGGCAGTGTGTTCTGTGCCTTCCATTTCTCATTGGTTTCTGTGTTCCTGATGGTGCTGTCAGGCTCCGGTCAGGATGCGTTGGCCGGAGATCCGGACCCAAAAAATAGCGCATGTTGGAAAAGAGTCCGGATCCGATTCGGCTCCGGTACATACGGAACGGACGCGTGTGAACGTCCGCATAGACATTACATTGCTATGCGGAACGTACGTTCTGTTTGTACAGAATACGGTCCGGATCCGATCAGGAAAATCCTGATAGAGAATGCTAATGTGAACCGGGCCTAAGTCTAGAGAAAAGACGCCTTAGAGGGGATCTAATTAACATGTATAAATACATCAGAGGGCAATATAATAGCTTGGCGGATGAGCTTTTTGTCCCTAGGCCTTCTCAGAGGAGTAGAGGACATGATTTGCGCATGGAGGAAAAACGTTTTAGCCATTTATTTAGGAAAGGGTTCTTTACAGTAAGAGTGATTAAGATGTGGAATGCATTGCCACAGGAAGCCGTTATGGCAAACTCTATACCTGCATTTAAAGGGGGCTTAGATGCTTTCCTTGCGTTGAAAGACATCCATGGCTACAATTACTAGGTAATGCCTAATGATGTTGATCCAGGGATTTTATCTGATTGCCATCTGGAGTCGGGAAGGAATTTTTCCCTTTTGGGGCTAGTTGGACCATGCCTTGTGGGGGTTTTTTCGCCTTCCTCTGGATCACCAGGGGTATGTGGGGGACGGGCTGGAGTTGTACTTTGTACTGGTTGAACTCGATGGACGTATGTCTTTTTTTAACCAAAATAACTATGTAACTATGTATATGGTAAAATACATGAGGGTGCTTCGTCTCTGGTTCCCTTTAATACATTTTTTTTTTCTCATCAGGACAGGAGCAGACAATAGTCATATGTGTTGTGAAAAATAAAACTTTACCCAGATTGGTTTAAATAAACGTTTGGATACTTTTGTTTGTATGCACGTTTACTATACCACCAACCGTAGAAGTTAAAGTGTAGCCGAGGCGACGTGTGACATGAGATAACCATGTGTATGTACAGTACCAAACATATTAATAACCAGGCAGTTCTACTTGTTTTATTTTTCTGCCTAAGGGCTCAAACCTACTAGCAGTCTTTTCTAAGCGTTAGTGATTTGTAAAGCTCTTGCTAATGCAATGCTATGGGGGATGATTATCAAATCACATCGTTTAAGTGGGATCACACCTATAGCATTACATTGGCAAGAGTTTTTTTTAAGTCACAAAGAGCTCAGAAAAGCGCACCTAGTGGGTACCAGGCCTGAAATAGTTAATTTCTAGGCATGGAAGTGACAGCTTCTTCTTGTCGGTAGTTTGTCAGGAATATAGTAAACATCACTGATAAGCAAATTACAGCGATACAAGTTTTCCTGGCAGAATACAACTTCTGAGAGCAAAGAGAGATAAAATACATGAACTATTGACCTTTTTCTAACTCTGGGACACTTAATAGGCTGCCACTGATTAGAGACTGTAAAACATTCAGCCTACTTTGTAAATGTTTAAATATAAAATAAATCCCTGGGATATTAAAAATGGCATTTTAGGAGTGGGAGGATAACTATAATTGTTTTTCTCATCAGTTTCTTTTCACCTCGGATTCCCTGTAATTAGCCCACATCTGCTGAAAAATGATGCCCAGGCACGTTTATGGAGGGAAGCAGGTAATGTAAGGGGGCTGCTATAGGCGCCTGTAGTAGTATCAGCCTTCAGCACCCACATTTTCCACTGTAATCAAAATGATTATGGGCATCTATGGCGGCACTCAAACTGCCTTGGGGGCCAATATTTTTTTTTTTGCGGTGAAGAGTATAAGAATCTGTGAGGTAATTTCAATATAAAATCCTCATTCATTCAGAACCAGACCTGAACTCAGAACTTCGCTGCGCTAAAAGATAAGCAACAGCATAATAACCTTTAAAGAAAAACACTTCTTTGTTATAGCTGATACAAATCCTGCAAAAAATCTGCAGTGTGTCTACTTCCTGCTTTCATGGAAGCAGCCATATTGTTAACATTCTGTGTTTACAAATTAGCTGCTCTGCTGAGGCAGCCAACTGACATAGCTGAGATATCCAATTACAACTTGTGCTTAGTGACTAATGAGGGGGAATTAGACAGGCTAAACTCTCACATACAGGGTGGATTTCTCTCTGTTTTTCTTCTGTCCTGTGCAAGAGTTCAGGTCCACTTTAAACTCTCACTCAAGGTTATCCGGACTGGATATCGGGACTTTCCTGTCAGATTAAAACCTACATTACCAGAAATTAGTGCAATTAACATTTTAGCAGCCAGATAGCTGCAGATAGAGGAATAGAATGAGTCAGTCCGGCCCTGGCTTTAGCAGACTGGTCAGACTTGCAGATGGAGGAATAGAATGAGTCACTCCGGCCCTGGCTTTAGCAGACTGGTCAGACTTGCAGATGGAGAAATAGAATGAGACAGTCCGGCCCTGGCTTTAGCAGACTGGTCAGACTTGCAGATAGAGGAATAGAATGAGTCACTCCGGCCCTGGCTTTAGCAGACTGGTCAGACTTGCAGATAGAGGAATAGAATGAGTCAGTCCGGCCCTGGCTTTAGCAGACTGGTCAGACTTGCAGATGGAGGAATAGAATGAGTCAGTCCGGCCCTGGCTTTAGCAGACTGGTCAGACTTGCAGATGGAGGAATAGAATGAGTCAGTCCGGCACTGGCTTTAGCAGACTGGTCAGACTTGCAGATGGAGGAATAGAATGAGTCAGTCCGGCACTGGCTTTAGCAGACTGGTCAGACTTGCAGATGGAGGAATAGAATGAGTCAGTCCGGCACTGGCTTTAGCAGACTGGTCAGACTTGCAGATGGAGGAATAGAATGAGTCAGTCCGGCCCTGGCTTTAGCAAACTGGTCAGACTTGCAGATAGAGGAATAGAATGAGTCAGTCCGGCCCTGGCTTTAGCAAACTGGTCAGACTTGCAGATAGAGGAATAGAATGAGTCAGTCCGGCCCTGGCTTTAGCAGACTGGTCAGACTTGCAGATAGAGGAATAGAATGAGTCAGTCCGGCCCTGGCTTTAGCAGACTGGTCAGACTTGCAGATAGAGGAATAGAATGAGTCAGTCCGGCCCTGGCTTTAGCAGACTGGCCAGACTTGCAGATAGAGGAATAGAATGAGACAGTCCGGCCCTGGCTTTAGCAAACTGGTCAGACTTGCAGTAAACGAGAGGTAGAGAGAGTTGGTTGATGACTCAGTTTGTTGGCATTTATCAGAAGCTGCTCTGTAAGGTTGGGATGACCTAATGCTTTAAAGGACATTGGAGGTGAAAATAAACAAATGAGATAAATAACTGTATCTATACTGCTTCTTCTAAAAATAACCCTTTTAGCTGTCTCAGTTTTATTTTTTTTATTTTTTTAAATCTACGTTAACTTTTTACTGTTTCATGGCCTCTTCTAAATGACTCATGGATTGAAGTATGCCAGAGCTAAAATCTATGAACTATTGACCCTTTTTATCTCTTTCCTGCTATCAGAAGCCATCCAGAAGCCAGGAAAGTGTTTTATGGCTGTATTTCCTTATCAGTGAGGGTTATGCTATAGTCTGACCCGGACAGAAACTGTCACTTGCATACCTGATTTGTAATACTTTCAGGCAGAGAAAGTAAAAAAAAAAGGAACACAGCCCAGTTATTTGTGTGCTTGGCACTGTACATACACATGTCCATCTCATTATGTCACATGTCACCTCGGGTATCTTTTAAAGGGAAAAAACTCCAAAAACTCAATGGGAAGCGGCGCTAGTGGGCTTTCTCAGCTGCACTATTCCAAAAGGGGATTCCACAAACCTTTCAATTGAATAAATGTAAAAAAAGGAACATGCGCTTCTAAAATATCAACTACTTTTTAATCAGATAATTGTATGAGTCAACAAATCAATATAATTTAAAAAGGATCCTATACGTATAAAAACAATCCACAATCATCCCACCATCACATTCACACAATCATACACTATGCGTGACCTGCCGCATATAGCCTTCCAGCACCAAGAAAAATTTGTTTAGTTTCCAGGATGCAGTTCACTTTTGCAAAAAAAGGGAGCTCAAGTTGCAGCGTTACAACGAATAAAACTTGCGAGTCCTTCAAAAAAAAGACCCAGTGTGTCCACAATGGCAGGTAGAAAAATTTCATATGCTCTCCACCGTTATAGAGAAACTCCAGGATTAATCCTCCCAAGGTTGTGATGTGGTCTATAATGCGCTTCTTAGATATATATAAATTGCTCATATCATTGATCCACTCAAGGTACCTTAAGTTAGATGATCAGGTCCTGCGTGGCTAAGAACTCCACAACTCTCCGTCTAGATTGCGGGGATACCCGGCGGCCTACGTCACTTCCTTCTGGCAATCCCAGTGGTGACGCTCGCTCTTCCGGGATCTTCGCTTGTAGTGTCTTTGTTGTCGGTGACGTCACCTTAAAGATATAGGAGCTCTTTTTCGAAGTGCAGCCGCTAAGCGCTTCTACGGCTCACAGCTCTTAGATATCTTGACACATAGAAGACAGAGTCAATATCTTCACCTCTACGCGTTTCAGCTAAATAACGTTAGCCTTCTTCAGGAGGAACAGTTGCCATTTGGGACCTCTCATGTTATATAGACCATCTGATTCAAGTAACCACCTCTGCAGGGGAGTTTCCTCCCATAATTTCATATGCAAATTTCTCCATTCCCCCTGGCTGTTAACCCTTTCCATACCCACATTTTCTCTCACATTCACCCAAATTACATCAAGGGATTGCCATACAATAAAAATTAATTTATTCATTAAAAAATGCAAATGTTTCCATTTCATTGTTTAAACCTTTAGGAATCAAAGTGTCCAATTGGAAGATCCACTTTGATTCATTTCTTGACATTTTACGGATGTAATCTCCTCCCCTTGGATCTTTTTTAATAATTTCTAGGCCCCAAAAAGTCGTTCCCCTCAGAGATCCCCCATGTTTTTCTTTGAAATGGTTAGATAATGAGTGTTTCATGTTTTTCTTCATGATATTTTTGCAGTGCTCACCTATACGTGTATGCAGGGCCCTCTTGGTTCTACCTACATATATTTTATCACAGGGACACTGGATACAATAAATAACTCCCTTTGTGTTACAGGTTATTGAGTCCTTAATTTTGTATGTTATTCCGGCTTCTGTAATAACTTCTAATATCCTGCCAGGGTTATGAGTGACTCTACACCCAGTACATATTCCACATCTCTTGAAGCCCTTTTTCCCCTTTGCCTCTTCCGGAAAATTCTGCTTTTTCTCATTGGCAGCTGTGGCAATTGATAGCCCTATATTTGGTGCCCTCCTAAAGATTAATTTTGGTGTGTTTGGCAGTAAATCGCCTAGAGTTTTATCTTCCCTCAATACACTCCAGTGTTTTTCTACTATTTTTGCAACCAATCTAGATTGGGAAGTGTATTGAAAGATCATGGAAAAATCCACGTTAGGTACCTTGAGTGGATCAATGATATGAGCAATTTTATATATATCTAAGAAGCACATTATAGACCACATTACAACCTTGGGAGGATTAATCCTGGAGTTTCTCTATAACGGTGGAGAGCATATAAAATTTTTCTACCTGCCATTGTGGACACACTGGGTCTTTTTTTAAAGGACTCGCAAGTTTTATTCGTTGTAACGCTGCAACTTGAGCTCCCTTTTTTTGCAAAAGTGAACTGCATCCTGGAAACTAAACAAATTTTTCTTGGTGCTGGAAGGCTATATGCGGCAGGTCACGCATAGTGTATGATTGTGTGAATGTGATGGTGGGGTGATTGTGGATTGCTTTTATAAGTATAGGATCCTTTTTAAATTATATTGATTTGTTGACTCATACAATTATCTGATTAAAAAGTAGTTGATATTTTAGAAGCGCATGTTCCTTTTTTTACATCTTTTAAAGAGAACCAGAGACGAAGCACCCTCATGTATTTTACCATATGTATCAGTGGGAACATTAGAGAAAACGCCTACCCTGTTCTCTGCTTCATCCTTCACTGCTCAGCCTGCTTGTTATCAGCCCTGATAAAATCCCCGACTGAGCATTCAGTCTGGCTTTGCTATAATGCCTCAGCTATAATGATTCCTGAGCAGAGCCAGAAGGGGGCAGGCTTGGGCTTGAAAAGACATCAGAGAAGACAGACTCAGCTATAGTGATTCCTGAGCAAAGCCAGACTGAATGCTCAGTGGGGCATTTTATCAGGGCTGTTAACAAGCAGGCTGGGCAGTGCAGAATGAAACAGAGAGCAGGGTAAGTGTTTTCTCTAATGTTCCCACTGATATATATGGTAAAATACATGAGGGTGCTTCATCTCTGGTTCTCTTTAAGGTTCCCCTCCATAGGCTGGTGATTGAGTTTTGCGTGTAATTTAGGCTCTTGAGTCAGATGCTGTCTTCTCGCATCTCTCGGGGGAATCCAGTAGTTAGAAAGCCTTTTTAGTATGAGTAATAGCACAGTTATTACAAAGAGAAGTGATGATGTCACGCTGCCTACAGTGACTCCTATGTAATGAAAGGAGTGCAGAATGCCACTATGAGAGAGAGAGCAAAACGTTTCTTTTTTTAAATGTAGCTGCTGGAAATATAAAAAGTAGATTAGTAACAGAGTGTTTACACCCCAAATGTATGTCAAGAGGCATAAGAATCTGCAGATAATTTCCCGGGACGGGTAGAATTGTTTCATGACCCCATAAGGTAGCGACATTGGCCCAGATCTTTTTCACACAGGCAGTTAACATCTGTACGTGTATGACTCCAGAAGGTGGCGACATTAGACCAGACCTTTTTCACACAAAAAAAGAGAAAACCGGTGGACACTGGTATCGCAGAAGGTGAACATAGGCGCCAAAAGGATAAAATATGCTGAAATTGTTAAAAAGCTGTGGAGGCAGCGGTGGACTCACCTCCCCCAAGCAGACATGAAGCTGTCAATTATTTATCAAAATAAATGTATTCACATACTCCAAAATTCAAGCAACGCGTTTCACAGGTATGTTCCTGCTTCCTCAGGCAATAACGGGTAGGAGTATCACACAGCCAAGTGTCTAGTGAACGCCTAGCGCCTCAGGCAATAACGGCTTAGCACCTCTGAGGCACTAGGCGTTCACTAGACACTTGGCTGTGTGATACTTCTACTCTCATGGCCACTGTGCTCATGGCCACTGATAGCTGCAAGGATAGAAGACAGAATGTCAGCACAGGGGCACTGGTAGGTACAAAGTCATCCTTTCCCCCATCTGCAGGCTATAGAAAAAGGATTTAGGAAACGTTTCCTTGCAGTGCATTATCCCCAATACAGAAAGTCAATTTTCTACAGACCTATTATTTCATTGTGTATTTACGTAATGCTGACATGTTTTAGAATCCTGTATTTGAGTATATTGTGCAATTAACATCATACACTGCCCTTCTAAATCCATTTTGAGGGGAAGCCGTTAATGCCTATCTTCAAACATTTAGACATAGTTCAAACATAACAATTCTTCATCAGACTCTATTCATATAAACAGAAGTATACATGTGTTAGAGATTTAAATCCAGCAGTAAGAGTAACATGTACCTTTTCCCTCTGTTTCCTGCCTGTCTCACTTGGAAGTCTGAAGTAAGTGACTCGTGCTGCCAGCTCACTTACTGAAGGATGGGGAATATAGTCACTAAAGCAGGAGAGAAGCACCGGACAGTAGTAGTAACATGAACTCTTAAAGTGTACCTGAGGTGACATGTGACATGATGAGATAAACATGTGTATGTACAGTGCAAAACATTAATAGCCGGGCTGTTTTACTTGTTTTATTTTGCTTGTTTTATAGTAGCTTGTCGGGAAGATAGTAAACATAACTGATAAGCTAATTACAGCCATAAAAGGTTTCCTGGCAGAATACAACTTCTGAGAGTAGAGGGAGATAGAAAAAGCTCAATAGTTTGTGTATTTTTCCTCTGGGACACTTAATAGGCTGCCATTGAGCAGAGACAATAAAACATTAAATCTACTTTTTAAATGTTTAACCACTTAATGACAAGCTGACTTTTAAAAACGTCCTGCTAGAGCCTCTTAAAGGGAACCAGAGATGAACGTTTCACACAAAATAAACATATCAGTCGATAGCTTGTAAAGAATAAATGCTCTACCTGATAATTTTGCCGCTCTGGTGTGCCTTTTTTAGTGTTTTTTATCCATTATTGCTCCAGGAAAAATCAAATATGGCCGCTGGCTCATATCCCTTCTGCTTCCGGGTTATGAGTTGTTCTGGATGTGCTGTCTAGGCTAAATGAGACTGGGCTGCTGTCTAGGCTATATGAGAAAGGCTGCTGCAGCCTTTCATCTGTGTGCTTTCATTTTGGTATGATGTGCAGCTGCCTGTAGGAAGTGTCTCTCATAGGAATGAAACTGCAGTCATCAGTATCTACAGTATGCAGACAGAGTGCACACAGAGCACACAGGGATCATATTGCCACACGTGTCTGTTTCAGAGCTTCTCTCTCAGCAGCAGCAGCCCCTCCAATGTCATCACAGCTCTCAGTATGCAAAGCAGGAAATCTGAGCCAGGAGGTGGCAGGCTTAAGGTGCATACACACATCAGTCTATAGTCTTTGGAAAATGAAAGATCACAGACCACCCTTCTTACCACCCTTCATGTAGTATGAGAGCTATACTCTACACAGTCTTTTCTATGGAGCTGAACTCCACATCAGAAAAAAATCTTTGCAAGATGCTGCACACAAAGATGCTGTACAGACACAAAAGATCAGTATCTGCAAAAGATCTGTTCCTGACAAAGATCCGTTCCTGCAAATTGCAATGATAGTCTATGAGATCTGCAGATCATCGTACACACATGATTTAACTGACATTCATCTGCAGATCAGATCCACCAGGATGGATTTTCAGATCTGCGGATGATTGCTTGATCTGCAGATGAATGTCAGTTAAATCATGTGTGTATGATGATCTGCAGATCTCATAGACTATCATTGCAATTTGCAGGAATGGATTTTTGGCAGGAACAGATCTTTTGTGTCTGTACAGCATCTGTGTGTGCAGCATCTTGCAAAGATTTCTGTCTGATGTGGAGTTCAGCTCCATAGAATAGACTGTGTAGGTATGGCTCTCATACTACATGAAGGGTGGTAAGATTGGTCTGTGATCTTTCATTTTCCAAAGACTATAGCCTGATGTGTGTATGAGCCTTTGGGCTTGAAAAGACTCCACAGAAGAGTGACTCAGCTATAATGATTCCAGGTCAAACCTAGACTGAGCCAGTCGGGGATTCTTATCACAGCTGCTAATAGACTAATTAAGCAGATAAGAATGAAACTAAAAGCAGGGTAGGTGTTTACTGTCATGTTCCCACTGATAAATGTAATAAAATACATGAGGGTGCTTCCTCTCTGGTTCTCTTTAACAGCTCCAGGACGTTTTTATAAGGCAAACAGTGCTGTTGCCGCTGTGCGCGCTCCCGCGTGTGCATGTGAAAATAGTGGGGGAAAAAACACCATAGAAAAAATACACCTTTATTTCCAAATACTATATTGTTACCATACTTTTTACTAGGGACATAATGAAAATCTTGTGATAACCAGGACAAATAGGCAGACACAATGTGTGGGTTTTATGCACAGTAGCAGTGTATATATTAAAACTATAGTGGATGAAATTGGAGAAATAGTGTATTTGTTCATTTTTTTTCCTTGTATTTCCCTTTAAAATGCATAGAAAATAAAGTAATTACTGGAAAACAAATATCAACCCCAAAAAGCCCAATTGGTGGTGAAAAAAACAAGATATAGATCATTTCATTGTGATTAGTAGTAATTAAGTTATTGGCAAATGAAAGGGATGAGCACTGAAAGGTGAAAATCGCTCTTGTCCGTTAGGGTAAAAACCCCTTTGTGGTGAAGTGGTTAAACCATTGGATATATATGTAAAAAGTCATTTTTAGGAGTAGGAGGATAGATACAATTCTTTATCTCATCATTTTATTTTCACTTTGGGTTCACTTTAAATGAGGGTGGGGTGTGCATGAGGTGCTGATATTCCCTTATAGGGTGAGGGTTCACTCCTGCTTCCTTTGCATTTTCTCACCACTCACAGCTGATTCAGTAATCAGAAATGTGAGCTGAAAGCATGGTTCATTTGCATCTTACCTGAAGCTTAAATAGAACAAAAGGGAAAGCTATATGTAGTGTAGGCTTTCCCATTGGGGAGTCAGCATTCTGAAAGCGAAATAGTGCCCTACTTCAGCACCCAAGCCAGTGGACAGGGTCACAGGGAGGTCACTTCAGCACCCAAGCTAGTGGACAGGGTCACAGGGAGGTCACTTCAGCACCCAAGCTAGTGGACAGGGTCACAGGGAGGTTACTTCAGCACCCAAGCTAGTGGACAGGGTCATAGGGAGGTCACTTCAGCACCCAAGCTAGTGGACAGGGTCACAGGGAGGTCACTTCAGTACCCAAGCTAGTGGACAAGGTCACGGGGAGGTCACTTCAGCACTCAAGCTAGTGGACAGGGTCACAGGGAGATTACTTCAGCACCCATCTAGTGGACAGGGTCACAGGGAGATTACTTCAGCACCCATCTAGTGGACAGGGTCACAGGGAGGTCACTTCAGCACTCAAACTAGTGGACAGGGTCACAGGGAGATTACTTCAGCACCCATCTAGTGGACAGGGTCACAGGGAGGTCACTTCAGCACCCAAGCTAGTGGACAGGGTCACAGGGAGATTACTTCAGCACCCATCTAGTGGACAGGGTCACAGGGAGGTCACTTCAGCACTCAAACTAGTGGACAGGGTCACAGGGAGATTACTTCAGCACCCATCTAGTGGACAGGGTCACGGGGAGGTCACTTCAGCACTCAAGCTAGTGGACAGGGTCACAGGGAGGTCACTTCAGCACCCAAGCTAGTGGACAGGGTCACGGGGAGGTCACTTCAGCACCCAAGCTAGTGGACAGGGTCACGGGGAGGTCACTTCAGCACCCAAGCTAGTGGACAGGGTCACAGGGAGATTACTTCAGCACCCATCTAGTGGACAGGGTCACAGGGAGGTCACTTCAGCACCTAAGCTAGTGGACAGTTCCATACGGGATTCAAAACAGTTGTCTAAGAAGGGTAACATTTTGACACCGCAATACACAAAAAGCAGGGGGGGGAAAGTGTAATAGGAATGCACGTGTTTACATTGGTCTTTGGACGTTGGGTTTTTTATTTTATGTTTGTTTTATTTTATTTGGGGGGGGGGGGGGGGGGGGGGCAAGGGGAGAGTCTCTATCTCTCTTGCATAGTCAAGAAATGTATCTGCTTCTCAACAACATGAAATGTCACCTGAACTGACAAGTGATATGAGAAAAGCATGTGTTTGAAAAGTGCCATTGCTGCATACCACTGGGCTGTGTTCCTTTTTTTTTTTTCTTTTTTCCCTCACTGTAGGGCTTAAAATTTCAGGTATGCAAATGAGTTTCTCTCTGGTTAGACTGACTTAGTGATTTGTTTGCACCTTAAAGTAGAATGTCACCTTAAATACAATAGAGTGAAAATAAAAATGATTATTTTCTTTGCTACTAATTTTTTATTCATTATCTGTGCAGCCCCCTCTTCCATGTATATCAACCATGCACAGCAGCGCCCCCTCCCATTCTATGCGCAGCCCCTTTGTTCCATGTATATCAACCATGCACAGCAGCGCCCCCTCCCATTCTATGCACAGCCCCTCTCTTCCATGTGTATCATTCATGTACTGCAAGCCCATCTGTTTTCATGCACAGCTCCCTTGGGCATCAGCCTCCTTTTTCATATGTAGCAAGCCTCTCCTTCATGTCTAGGTATCGCCCTTTGGCTTCAGCCGCCCAATGCTCGGGCCATTGAGGCCTATCCAGAAATCCAGCCCTGTTTAATTATCACATTCTGGAGTTGTTCCTTTACTTCCTCCACTTTCATTGGCATTGAGGTTTCTAAATGAGGAGCCTTCAAACCTTGATGTCTCTATCATTATTCCTGCCTCTTACCGACTGCTGCCGCTTCCAACAAACCTAATGAGATCATCCTGCTCTCCCGATACATCCCCCCTAATAAAAAGAAATGGATTGTTGAGAAACCCAACGGCAGGAATGACACCTTGGTTACGGCGCAGTGCCGAGACAGAAGCCACCGTGGGCAGAGCTCTCTCCCCCGGAGATATTAAAAAGCTCGATGGATCCATCAGCCAATCGGTGCGCGGCAGCCCTGGAGATGCCGGTTTGGAGTAGAATTGGCCTTTAAATGTGAATGAGTTTAGGCTGGTTTCTAATAACGTTTTATGGCCGCGTGTATCATTAGAGCCCCCGAAAAAGGCATTACCGCAATCCTCATCTAGTTGAACACGATGAGTATTACGCTGACGATTTAGTGCGGCGGGTGATTGAGGCTGTAAAGGATGATAAATGGCTTTGCCTTGATGAAATCTCTCCATCGAGAGCCCTTCTACATCCCCGCTTCCCTCGTTCGTAGCGCCGCGCGGCACAAATAGCCAATCGTCAGTCCCATCTGTAGTTTTCGCACCTCTCGGCTGGTGGTTTCCCAGAGCGTTGTCCTCGTTTGACATGAGCTCAGGGCATGTTCTGCATGTGAAGCTGACATCTGTCCCTTTTTTTTATGTCCTCTCTCTCTCTCTAGCTGCAAGAGCAAGCTGTACTCCGCCAAGCTGCCAAACACCAGCGTGATCATCCCTTTCCACAACGAAGGATGGTCGTCCCTCCTGCGCACAGTGCACAGCGTGCTCAACCGCTCCCCTCCCGAGCTCATCGCGGAGATCGTGCTGGTGGACGACTTCAGCGATAAAGGTGTGTATGGCGCTCCTCCATTGGGTTTGATTATCGAGTACGCAGGGTCTGAGCTTGGAAAGTTAGTGGGCACAGACGGGGCTCAGTGAAAGTGCAAAGAAAGTAGACAGAGGTGGGAGAAGGTGCAGCTTTCAGGAGTAGATCTACACGCCCAACAAAAAAGAAAAGAGGAATGGGGAAAACAAACGGGTGCAAGTAGGAAATTTGGGCGCCACAAATTTCATAGTGGTGCCGGTTCCACACTATCAATTATCATTTGTGTGGGCACCTATGCGGCGCAGATAATTATTGTTTTCAGGGGGCAGGGAAGAGGGGTTAAAGTTATGCGTGGGTATCTTTAAGGTTAGGCTTGGGGAGGGTTTGTTAGGCAACAGAGGTTGGGGGGGTGGTCTCTAAGTAGGGTTAGGCATTGGTGGGGGGTTGTTGAGGGAGGGTGGTTAGGGTTAGATGCAGGGGCGTAACAATAGATCCTGAAGGGACGCAGCTGCAGGGGGCCCCGAGGGGTGAAAAATGTATTTTCCGTGTCCTGAGAAACTGTCAACTAAGGGCACGGAGAGAAAAAAACTTTCTGATCTCTGCACAAGTGTTATAATGACTGCATCTGCTCAGCCACTGATAAGAAATCATACAAAGTTTTGTACACACACAAATTTGTAGACAGTCCCTTTTCTGTGTTCAGCAGGGTTTTGTGTACAGTGCCCTGCCCCAGCCTCTCCATCCCCTCCCCAAGTGCTGTGTACTGTAGTGATGCTGGAGGAGTCTGCAGAGCCAGTTCTGCTCCATCAGAGATGGACAGAGTGAGTGTAATAAGTAGAGTTGGGCCGAACGGTTCGCCTGTGAACGGTTCCATGCGAACTTCCGTGGTTCGCGTTCGCGTCCCGCAGGCGAACCTTTGCGGAAGTTCGGTTCGCCCCATAATGCACCATGGAGGGTCAACTTTGACCCTCTACATCACAGTCAGCAGGCCCAGTGTAGCCAATTAGGCTACACTAGCCCTGGAGCCCCACCCCCCTTATATAAGGCAGGCAGCGGCGGCCATTACGGTCACTCGTGTGCCTGCATTAGTGAGAGTAGGGCGAGCTGCTGCAGACTGTCTCTCATAGGGAAAGATTAGTTAGGCTTAGCTTGTTCCTGGCTGCATACCTGTTCTGTTCAGTGAGACCACTGCATACCTGTTCAGTGAACCTGCCACTGCATACCTGTTCTGTGAACCCACCACTGCATACCTGTTCAGTGAACCCGCCACTGCATACCTGTTCTGTGAACCCACCACTGCATACCTGTTCAGTGAACCTGCCACTGCATACCTGTTCAGTGAACCTGCCACTGCATACCTGTTCTGTGAACCCACCACTGCATACCTGTTCTGTGAACCCACCACTGCATACCTGTTCTGTGAACCCACCACTGCATACCTGTTCTGTGAACCCACCACTGCATACCTGTTCAGTGAACCTGCCACTGCATACCTGTTCTGTGAACCCACCACTGCATACCTGTTCTGTGAACCCACCACTGCATACCTGTTCAGTGAACCTGCCACTGCATACCTGTACTGCTCAGTGAACCCGCCACTGCATACCTGTTCTGTTCAGTGAACCCGCCACTGCCGTCACTACACAAACAGCTGTTTGCGGTGCGTTACACGGTGAGTTTGGTGTGTCAGTGTGAAGCAGTACCTTAATTACACTACCTGATTGATGTATGCACATGCAAGATGTTTTAAAGCACTTTAGGCCTGTCATTTAGCATTCAATGTGATTTCTGCCCTTAAAACGCTGCTTTGCGTCAAATCCAGATTTTTCCCGGGGACTTTTGGCGTGTATCCCACTCCGCCATGCCCCCCTCTAGGTGTTAGACCCCTTGAAACATCTTTTCCATCACTTTTGTGGCCAGCATAATTTTTTTATTTTTTCAAAGTTCGCATCCCCATTGAAGTCTATTGCGGTTCGCGAACTTTAACGCGAACCGAACCTTCTGCGGAAGTTCGCGAACCCGGTTCGCGAACCTAAAATCGGAGGTTCGGCCCAACTCTAGTAATAAGCTGAGGCTGGGAGCACACTCGTCTGTCTGTTTTCTGTATGCGTTTTCTGCACACCATGTGTGTCTTTATGTGTGAAAACATGCACGTTTTATCACAGAAGCTTATGTAATTGATAGAGTAAGTGCTCCCAGTGCTTCACTGCTGTCTGTTTCTATCTGCATGGGGAAAACATATTCAAGGATGCACTAGCCAATTGAATAACATTGGTTCTCAGTTTACCTGTGCAGAAGGGGGAGGGGGCCCCATCCAAGGTTTTGCAGGGGGGCCCAGTGATTTCTAGTTACGCCCCTGGTTAGGTTTCTGCAAGCGGATAATATCGGAGGACAAGATATATTTCGGCGTGCAATCTTCCCCACGCTGCGCCCGACTTGGGTGCCGCCATAGATATAATGTTGTTAGGTTTGTGGCCACTCAGCAGTGTAGTTCAGGTGTCGGCGATCGCCAGACCCCAAAATTAGTTCTCCCTCCAAGTTGCTGCGACTTGGAGGGGTAATAGTACTTAACACCGCATGGAATTTGAGTGGCAGCAGGGATAGCCGTCCATCAGCTGACCAGGTGGCGATGATACATGTACACCAGGATATCAGGATGGCATTAATGTTGGAGGCTGGGCAGGGTTAAGTACTCCTGATCCCGACCTTTGCTCCGATATATTTATAATATAATATTGTTACAGTTGCTGTGCACTAGCACACAACACCATCCTCCCACCTCCAGCGCCCCCTGCAACCCCATTCTGACTACGAATATGGGTGGGGACGGGGAGGAAGTGGCAGTTCCTCCTCCCCTCTGCCTGTCCACAATTCAGCCCCCTCCACTCATTGCTATAGTTCGGTATTTGTTTGACTTCGCACAGCGCGCAGGGTAGCTGCGCAGTATGCGGGCCTGTGTTAACTGAGGTCGGAAAGAACCTCAATTATCACATACCTGCACCTGATCTGTTACATGTTCATTGTCTGTGGTGTGGCTAAAAGTATTAGAGGCAGAGGACAGCCAGGCAATGTGCATTGTGTAACTGTTAGGCATAAAATAAAATAAAAAATTCTTTATTTTGATCTGGTAAACAAGTAATAAGGATGCTAACCAGGCAATCCAAAAGTTAAAAATCACTCTTACTTTTCTTCTCAATAAAACATCATTCCCCAGTGTACCTGACTCTTATTTGGTACATCTGCCGCACAAAGGAAGTTGCAAGGCATGCTGGGTTGTCTTTTTTTCTTCTCTACTTTCTCCTCAGACTTAACTAATGCAGCCTGATTGGCTGAAGCCCCTTTCCCTCCTGTTTTCCCCTCCCACACCTCTGTTCCTCTCTGATTGGCCAATATTGCTCATGTTGAGAAACTGCAAGCTCTACTACAGAGCTGGGTGGGAGTGTCTGAAGACTGGGAAGAGGGTGGGCAATGTATACACAATCGGAGTAAGGGAGGAAATGATGTCAGGATTGGCTTCAAGATAGAAAAAGTCAAATCCTAAGAAGGATTTTCTCTTTTTACTATAGAAAAAACACTGAAATCAAAATGTGGACAGTGCAATACATATGTTCTATAAGTAGAGCAAGTATTTATCTACTTATATATGTGTTTTTTTTCTGAGATAGTATGGCTGACAGCTCCTCTTTAAAAGGAAACAAATATTTCAGCTTCCATATCCCTCTCAGTTCAGGTGGCCTTTAAGGTTCATGCTCAGTGATTGCTACCTTCAAGGATCAGAACCCAATCCCTCTGTCGATAGCTCAGAGGCGATTGCTGTATAGGTGCGTTGCTAGGTTACAGCCTCACAATGCATACAATTGCTTTGGCGGGGAAAAGGAGACGATGGGATAGGCGTCTGGTCTCCCTATGACCCAAATTGCCCCGCTGCAGTCCATCATAAATGCGGCAGCCAGAATTATCCACTCCTACCATCGCTCCACCACGGTGGATCCATTACATGTCCGTTGCTCATTTCTGTGAATCGGAGCGCTTCTGGTCAGGTGTAACCTAGGCCTCCACACAAAATAACCAGGTCTGTCGCTGAAGGTCTACAAAGGACTAGGGAAACATTGGTTCCTTGTATTGTTCTGTAGCTCTACACAGGACAAGGGAAACATTAGCTCCTCATGTTGTTGTGTAGGCCTACACAGGACTAGGGAAACATTGGTTCCTCGTATTGTTCTGTAGCTCTACACAGGACTTGGGAAACATTTGTTCCTAGTGCTGTTCTGTAGGTCTACTCAGGACTAGGGAAACATTGGCTCCTCATGTTGTTCTCAGCATCATTAGAAAAAACAGTTGAGTCAGGCACTGCAGTGATTGCTGTTTTAATGGTGTTTCAGATTGAAGTAAATCACCATAGTTTTATCAAAAATTGTGACATTTTAAGGTAGGTGCAAAACATCATCATCATTGGAAATTTCATCAAGTATAAAAATCTTGTGCATTCAAACAGTTGCAAGAGGAGGATGTCCTACCATGTCAAAAGGTGGCGGTGGTGGGTGCAGGGCAAAAACGGTAGCCTAACGGCCGTTTCGCACGGCGGTGCTTCTTCCGAGGCTGATCCACGTTTGTACACATGAATATACAGGCTTTTTATTTCCTGTGTCATGAACTGGGGGCGGGTACGCTATGGCGTACGCATTTCCGGCCGCATGCGTAAAAACGTTCGCGTTAACCAGGCGTTCATGCGTACAAAGAAAGACGTGTTACCAGACGCGTAAAAAACGCGCGTCAAATGCGAACCATGCAAAACGGCATGGGGCGCATACGGACGCGTAATTCCGTACGCATGCAATCTAGAAAAGAGGCGTATTCACCATCTTAAGGGAGCAAATTTCTCCAAATTGCAGGGTTAGTCGCTAGAAAATGAAGGAGCCGTTTGAGGCTAACTGTGTAGTGTAGTGACTCAAACGTGCATGTGGAACGTGAGATTGCATTAAAACACCGAAAATGCGAGAAGGGAGGGAAAAGGGAGAAAAAGATTACTGGTTAGCGGAAGCAATTAATACAAGGATCATCCATCCTTGTTGCAAGACCTGTTTGTGGAAATAGCAATATAAAAGGTCATATATCAAAAATTACATATTTGTTCAAATGGTAATCTCAATACATAGATAGCTGCAACTATGGGTCTAAAAAACATGCCAAGTCATTATGATCATTGAAACCCAATGGACCTAGGGCTTCACTTTTGATAATCAATAACGATTCTTTTCTCAATAGGAGTCGGGAACGATCTCCTCCCCGTTTGGGAATCATAACTTGTGCCAAACCACAAAATTTTAGTACATTTGGATTGCTTTCATGTAATTCTCTGACATGTTCTATCATTCTCGTGGCGCCTTTTCCGTTATCAACGGAACGCCAATGTTCTTGTATTCTCTCTTTTAGGGGGCGAGTGGTCTTACCAATATAAAATCGGCCACAAGGGCACCACAGAGCATAGACTACAAATTTAGTGTTACAGGTAATTAAGTCACGCACTGTCCACTGCAAGGCGCCCACACGATAGGACGTGCCGGTGCACATAAATTAGCAGTGGGAGCAGAATTGGCATCTGTGGTTGCCCTTGGGCCGACATCTTTGTAACCAGTTCTCAAGGGAATTGGGCATACATTCACTTTTGGTGACATGATCCCCAATTGTGGGCGCACGTCTAAACGCTACTAGGGGGGATGGAGGTAGCAAAGATTTGAGGGTGGGATCTTTAACTAGGATGGACCAATTCTTTTTGATAACATTTCTGACTGTACTGGCCATCTGTGTATAATTAAACGTAAAGGCAATTCTATCATCATGTTTGGGGCCTCGATCTTTGAACAGGAGGTCATCTCGATTTTTGTATAAGGCCTCACAGAAAGCAATATCTAGATCCCTCTCGGAATACCCTCTACTGCAAAGTCGCTTCTTCAGAGCATTTCCCTGGGCCATAAAATGCTCTGAAGAAGCGAGGCCCCAAACATGATGATAGAATTGCCTTTACGTTTAATTATACACAGATGGCCAGTACAGTCAGAAATGTTATCAAAAAGAATTGGTCCATCCTAGTTAAAGATCCCACCCTCAAATCTTTGCTACCTCCATCCCCCCTAGTAGCGTTTAGACGTGCGCCCACAATTGGGGATCATGTCACCAAAAGTGAATGTACGCCCAATTCCCTTGAGAACTGGTTACAAAGATGTCGGCCCAAGGGCAACCACAGATGCCAATTCTGCCAATTCTGCTCCCACTGCCAATTTATGTGCACCGGCACGTCCTATCGTGTGGGCGCCTTGCAGTGGACAGTGCGTGACTTAATTACCTGTAACACTAAATTTGTAGTCTATGCTCTGTGGTGCCCTTGTGGCCGATTTTATATTGGTAAGACCACTCGCCCCCTAAAAGAGAGAATACAAGAACATTGGCGTTCCGTTGATAACGGAAAAGGCGCCACGAGAATGATAGAACATGTCAGAGAATTACATGAAAGCAATCCAAATGTACTAAAATTTTGTGGTTTGGCACAAGTTATGATTCCCAAACGAGGAGGAGAGCGTTCCCGACTCCTATTGAGAAAAGAATCGTTATTGATTATCAAAAGTGAAGCCCTAGGTCCATTGGGTTTCAATGATCATAATGACTTGGCATGTTTTTTAGACCCATAGTTGCAGCTATCTATGTATTGAGATTACCATTTGAACAAATATTTAATTTTTGATATATGACCTTTTATATTGCTATTTCCACAAACAGGTCTTGCAACAAGGATGGATGATCCTTGTATTAATTGCTTCCGCTAACCAGTAATCTTTTTCTCCCTTTTCCCTCCCTTCTCGCATTTTCGGTGTTTTAATGCAATCTCACGTTCCACATGCACGTTTGAGTCACTACACTACACAGTTAGCCTCAAACGGCTCCTTCATTTTCTAGCGACTAACCCTGCAATTTGGAGAAATTTGCTCCCTTAAGATGGTGAATACGCCTCTTTTCTAGATTGCATGCGTACGGAATTACGCGTCCGTATGCGCCCCATGCCGTTTTGCATGGTTCGCATTTGACGCGCGTTTTTTACGCGTCTGGTAACGCGTCTTTCTTTGTACGCATGAACGCCTGGTTAACGCGAACGTTTTTACGCATGCGGCCGGAAATGCGTACGCCATAGCGTACGCGCCCCCAGTTCATGACACAGGAAATAAAAAGCCTGTATATTCATGTGTACAAACGTGGATCAGCCTCGGAAGAAGCACCGCCGCGCGAAACGGCCGTTAGGCTACCGTTTTTGCCCTGCACCCACCACCGCCACCTTTTGACATGGTAGGACATCCTCCTCTTGCAACTGTTTGAATGCACAAGATTTTTATACTTGATGAAATTTCCAATGATGATGATGTTTTGCACCTACCTTAAAATGTCACAATTTTTGATAAAACTATGGTGATTTACTTCAATCTGAAACACCATTAAAACAGCAATCACTGCAGTACCTGACTCAACTGTTTTTTCTAATGATGCTGATCCAATGTATGTATTCGATTCATCTGTCATGAGCACGCAGTATTTATCATAATAACAAGGTGGCCTTTAGAACATCTCTCCTTCCTCAAAAATCCCAGTGACACGGTTGTAGACATTGTAGTGCCGGCAACCCTCTTTCTCATTGATTGATCCTCATGTTGTTCTGTAGGTCTACACAGGACTTGGGAAACATTGGTTCTTTGTGTTGGCCTGTACATCTACACAGGACTTGGGAAACATTGGTTCCTTGTGTTGTTGTGTAGGTCTACACAGGACTAGGGAAACATTGGTTCCTCGTGTTGTTGTGTAGGTCTACACAGGACTAGGGAAACATTGGTTCCTCGTGTTGTTGTGTAGGTCTACACAGGACTAGGGAAACATTGGTTCCTCGTGTTGTTGTGTAGGTCTACACAGGACTAGGGAAACATTGGTTTCTCGTGGTGTTCTGTAGGTGTACATTGGACTAGGCACACATTTTTTCCTCGTGTTGGCCTGTAGGTCTACTCAGGACTAGGGAAACATTGGCTCCTCATGTTGTTCTGTAGGTCTACTCAGGACTAGGGAAACATTGGTTCCTTGTGTTGTTCTGTATGTCTACACAGGTCTTGGGAAACATTGGTTCCTCGTGGTGGCCTGTACGTTTACACAGAACTTGGGAATCATTGGTTCCACGTGCTGTTCTGTAGGTCTACACAGGACTAGGGAAACATTGGTTCCTCGTGGTGGCCTGTACGTTTACACAGAACTTGGGAATCATTGGTTCCACGTGCTGTTCTGTAGGTCTACTCAGGACTAGGGAAACATTGGTTCCTTGTGTTGTTCTGTATGTCTACACAGGTCTTGGGAAACATTGGTTCCTCGTGGTGGCCTGTACGTTTACACAGAACTTGGGAATCATTGGTTCCACGTGCTGTTCTGTAGGTCTACTCAGGACTAGGGAAACATTGGTTCCTTGTGTTGTTCTGTATGTCTACACAGGTCTTGGGAAACATTGGTTCCTCGTGGTGGCCTGTACGTTTACACAGAACTTGGGAATCATTGGTTCCTCGTGCTGTTCTGTAGGTCTACTCAGGACTAGGGAAACATTGGTTCTTTGTGTTGGCCTGTACATCTACACAGGACTTGGGAAACGTTGGTTCCTGGTGCTGTTCTGTAGGTCTACTCAGGACTAGGGAAACATTGGCTCCTCATGTTGTTCTGTAGGTCTACACAGGACTTGGGAAACATTGGTTCTTTGTGTTGACCTGTACATCTACATAGGACTAGGGAAACATTGGTTCCTCGTGTTGTTGTGTAGGTCTACACAGGACTAGGGAAACATTGGTTCCGCGTGTTATTCTGTAGGTCTACACAGGACTAGGGAAACATTGGTTCCTCGTGTTGATCTGTAAGTGTACACAGGATTTGGGAAACATTGGTTCTTTGTGTTGTTCTGCAGCTCTACACAGGACTTGGGAAACATTGGTTCCTTGTGTTGGCCTGTTGGTCTACTCAGGGCTTCTGAAACATTGGCAACTCATGTTTTTCTTGTAGGTATACTCAGAGCTTGGGAAACATTGGCTCCTCGTGTTGTTCTGTAGATGTACACAGGATTAGGGAAACATTGGTTCCTCATGTTGTTCTGTAGATCTACTCAGGGCTTGGGAAACATTGGTTCCTCGTGTTAGTCTGTAGGTGTACACAGGATTAGGGAAACATTGGTTCCTCGTGTTGTTCTGTATGTCTACACAGGACCAGGGAAACATTGGTTCCTCGTGTTAGTCTGTAGGTCTACACAGGACTGGGGAAACATTGGTTCCTTGTTTAGCTCTGAAGGTCTACTCAGGCCTTGGAAAACATTGGTTCCTCGTGTTGTTCTGTAGCTCTACACAGGACTAGGAAAACATTGGTTCCTCATTTTGGTATGTATATGGGTGAGAGTCTAAGCTGCTGTGTCGAGATAAAGTAAATACAACTTGGCAGCGCTTTAAGCGAATACATACAGCATTTTTCAGCTAATCTGACTTGTTAGAACAATGAGATAACCATGATACCAGCGTTCTACATCCAGTCGCCATGCACGGGCTTATCTTGCCTTGTGGATAACATTGGCTTAATTTGCATGTGGTTGTGTAGCACATGTCTCCCCACCCCACTATTGACTCAAATTTCCTTATCCACTTAATATGACTGCATATGTATTACCCAGAAGGCTTCTTGCGGAGAGTAATTTAGGCAGTAAGGATGATAAATTGCCGTGTCTCGGCGACTGTTTATTTTTCACTTCTTGTTAGGTCTGCGCTAATCCGATGGCCACTATTCCCAGCGAGATATATTCCATAGAAAGCTCAAATGGCTTCGCTGATCGTATCGGGGCATTTATTTGGTTACGAGAATACTATGTCCTAATATATCCGGCATGAGAAAGAATGTGATGCTGGTCTCGGCACTCTGTAACGTGCTTTATTATAGTATATAACGTACCCCCTCCGCTATAAGGCCTTACCGTAGCTGACTTTATTGTAGAAGTGACTGAGTAGCTGATTTATTGACTGTAATACATCTCCTGCTGCCTAAAGTAGCACTCTATGGAACGTCATTAACCGGAGCATTGCAGGAGAATATTATTTACCTTCTGAAAGGTCTTTGTCCTTTTACTGTTATCAGCCGCAGAAGTTCTAAATCCCAGTTCCAGGAACATTTTATTTTACTTTTGAATAGCATCTTTCAACATCATAAAGAATGCCGCACAAGATGCATTAAATAAGATGTCAGACAAATTGGGTGCATGCGGCTGCTGGACTAATCGGATGCCGCCATTAACTTTCATTGAAAATATTGGCAAGCCGGCAACAAAAGGGGAAATTCAGGGGCTAGGTGGTGCCAAATAATTATTTCCTTTTTTTGCAGCAGAGTTTTGGTGCCCCGCGAGGCATGTTTGGCACCTGATAATTATCGTTTTTTTGCATGAGTTAGGTGTCAGGGAAGGGGTTGTGCAGGAAGGGGGTGATTAGGGTTAGGTGTCAGGACAGGTGTTTTTGCAGGTGTTTATGGTTATGGTTGGTCACCAGGAGGGGTGTTTGCATGGGCGGTGGGTTAGATGTCAGGAATAGTGGGGGGGGGGGGTTAGGATTGGTGACAGGAAGGGGGTTTGTGTCGGGGGGCGGTTAGGGTTAGACAGCAAGGTTGTTTGAGGGGGTGATTAGGCGTTAGTAAGGGTGTTTGTGGGTGGCCCTTACGGTTAGGCCTGGGGGGAGGGTTCTGTGCGAGAGTAGGGTTAGGTTTACCTATAGTAAAATATCGGTAACATTTACCGATATTTTACTATCAAAGATTAACACTTTAAATAGTAGTATATTAGTAAATGTACCAATATTCTACAATCCTCAGTTTCCCTGCGCTCCATTGTCCTTGGCGTCCGTATTTCACATACGCATTAAAAAGTTTCGTTTTTTTTCCCATTTTTTGCTAAAAATGATCAGTTGATCCGTAAACTTTTTTTTTTTTTATCCGACAGAGAAATCTGATCACATTTTTTTTCTTTCAATTTAAGTTGATTGGGTGATGTAGATATTTCTGATCTATTTTCCAGAAAATTGAATAGTGTAGGATAAATTGTAAATTTTTTTTTGAATTATTGCCCCAAGCAATTTTTTCAGTTTTGAATATTTTTTTCATAATTGGGGAAAAAAAATTATCAACCCTATGCAATACATAAGCTAGATCTAACAAAAACTAATTGAAATTCTAAAATTGAAGAAAAAAATATAAAAAAATTGTATGGTGGATACAATAAAAAGATGTTGTTTTCCCTTTATTCCCCCAACAATTGGTTGTTTTAAAAAAAATAAGTTTTTTTTAAATGGACTGAGAAATCTGATCAGATTTCCTTTTCTTTTTTTTTTTTCTTTATACAAGTCAATTGGGAGTGGTTGATGTTTCTTATTGATTTTTTAGAAAATGTAATGGTGAGGAATAGATTGTCAATTAATTGGTTTAACGATCCAAGCCAGTCCCAATAATTTTTTTCATCGAATTGATGGGGGGTTAGAGACATAGAACATGACTATATTGGGTGGGACATAGAATTACTGGAGGGTGACATATTACTATGCTCGGTGGTCATGGAACAGCTAAGAGGACATGTAAATACTGGGTGATTATTGCACTACCGTAAGGGACATGGCTATACTGAAGGTATTGGCCATGGGGGTTGAAGGAACGTCCTCATGGTATCAGCACTTGTTTTGTGGAGGAAAGGGGTCTCATGGGTCTCATGGTGGCCACACTTGGAGTAGCGTAACTAGACCTAATAGTCCCCCTGCAAAAATTATAGCATTGGTCACAAGGGTCACGTGATCAGGAGCCGGCGAATGGCAGCAGGAAGTGTTCTGCTGTGATGCAGCGTCTGGAGGCAGGAAAAAAATTACAAAAACCGTCAAGTATATCAGCACACCGTATTCCATGAGAAAAATATGCTCTTTTATTGAGCCATTATATCCACAAAAATACCAACAATTGCTTCGGGGGCCTCGCAGGGTAACCACACGCCTTAATGAAGGGGGACCCTGCGAGGCCCCCAAAACAATTGTTGGTATTTTTGTGGATATAATGGCTCAATAAAAGAGCGTTTTTTTTCTCATGGAATACGGTGTGCTGGTTTACTTGACGGTTTTTTTTTTATGCTGTATTGGCAAAGCCTATGCCATAATACCAAGCACCCGACTTTTTTGAAGTAATGGTGTGCCCATGCACAATCTTTCTTGAACTTGAGGAAAAAATTACAGCTACCCGTTACTCTGCATGGCGGGAGGAGGTGGCAGGGACGGTTTTTGTGAACAAATGGGGAGCTTTCATATTTTGCTAATTGGCTGCACTTGCGTAGGTGATGGGTAGAGGGAGGAGGAAGGGCCCACAAAGCCTCCGCCTCCCTATGCACACTTGTTACTGTAGAAAGAAAGGTTATGGTGGCTGCTCTAGTTATGTGACCATATGACCCAAGGAAGATTGCCCCCTGGGTAGAACTTGGGAGACTATCATATTTTGCAAGGAACCCAATCGCATCTAATAATTTAAAACATTTACCAAGTGTTCTCATGTGAGCACAGGACGAATTTGTGACTGAAGAAGAACTTGTGACTGGTAAGAAAACTTATGTCTTTCTTTACTCGGCATAAGAACGGGATTTGGTTATTCTGACCTTTGCAGTTCATGTCAAGGGCAATTACTGTGATAGATCCGTTTTAAGCCAATTGAATACGGCAAAGCACTATTTAAAAAAAAAAAAAATAGAATAAAGAGGGAACGTCTTGAGACGTCCGTGAGTGCCGTACTAAACTTCTCGATGATGGAAAATGGGCCAGTGGCACTACACAGAACATTGGCGAATAGCAGCGCTATCGATCGGTTTTGCCGCGCTGTCGGCGGATGCTGCGACAGAGAGGCAATCTCAAAGGCCGTTAAAGCCCTTTTATGTGAAGTGAATAAGACGTCGAGCGACTCTCTTGTCCCGAAAAACTCGTATAGCTAGCAAAAGCCATTTCTTCCTGCAGGTCTTCAATCAGCGGAAAGATGCCTTAATTGCTTGCTCCGGGGTAGTGTTTAGTGTCCTTTCAGCCGCTACCGCGCTTTCTTTTGATTTATCATTTTCTTTTGTGGAAGGAAAAAGCCTGCTGAGAATTTCATCCTTTCCAGGTGGATTAAAACGAAGCTCTAAGCCAAAAATGAAAATCGCCGTGCACGTGTTACGCCTTGTACAGGATTCCTGCTGTAATGTGACAGGTTTCTGTATCCTCGCCTTTGGCGGCGGTGATTATCCGCCGGTGATAACCTGGTGGGTGGAGCTTGCCTGGAGAGAGAGAGGAGTATGAAAAGAAAAATGTTACTGTGTATACCCGACTATTAAGGTGGAACTGTAGACAAAATGTCCACTGTGCTCTAAAAGAATAGTCGCACCGTAAAAACCTGTAACGGCAAACTTATTTCATAAGGTTAGCAAAAGGGTTAGTAGACTGTGTTTCAGTTTGCTGGGAAGCTCATCAGTTACATGCTGCTGAAGCCTAGCACTGCCGGGGAAGCTCCCTGTGTTGCTTTTTAAACACCAATTACAGATGATAGAACTGAGCAGACACGAAACAGGGTTTTGGTTTTTTTAGGGGGGGGGGGGGGGTCCGGTGACTGTGCAGCTCTGTTAGGACAGAAGGCTGCATTTTTAGTCATTAAAAAGACTGGAATTAGTTTGATGAGATGCCATATCAATGTAATGACAGCTCCTACTAGTAATGAAGTACTTTGAGCTGGGGGGAACTTGTTATTGTTACACACATGACATTACTGTGTGATAAATGCAAAGTGTATAAATCAACTGCGAAGAAAATGATTTTTTATTCTGTTAGGCCAGACTAAAAAAAAGGGGGCGGGATTCATCTTATAGCACGAATAATACAATGCAGAAAAGCGCTAGGTGTCCCCCACAAATACCTATATATTGCAGCGTTCTGCTGCCGCTAGTCTCTGAGCATAGGGAACCATCGTGCCCTGAGGCTATATATATATAGAGAGCTATATATATATAGAGAGAGCCTTCAACAGGCTTTGGGAAGCCATCTACCAATCAGGCGGAGGGAGCAGCCCAAGACCCACCAATCAGGGCCGCCCACTGCCCCCTTTGTTAACTGGAGCTGATGGTCTCGCGGGTGGGGACCAATCGCTGCACTCGCTCAGTAGCTTTCTGAATGCTCCCAGAGGTAACAAATTTGAACGGGGGACAGCGCTTGAACCAGGACACCGAGAGACACCGAACGGGAAGGCTTGATGAGATCCAGAGCCTTCTCTCTACATAGGTCAGTATCTAACTTCTTTTATTTTTTATTTCTCGCAGTATTGCTTTAAGATGCTTAAAATAGTAAAAAATATTCAGCGATGCCGGCAAGAGTGAGAAGGAGGGATATTTGTAGAACTATTGAGGGGTGGACAAGGGGATTTGAGGTAAGGGCCGTTCCAGATCAACCTTTCAAACAAGCGCATTACCTTAGATTTCCTCTGGCATTTGGACGGGTTGTCACAGTGATCTTAGTCATACATTCATTCTGTGTAAGCACATAATAGAAACTCCTACACTCATAAATGGAGAAATAGAGAAATAAGCCTTTCATCCCTACCAATCAATCCTCCGGCAGGCCCGCCGTCCCCGACATCACTGCCTTAAATACCTCATACGAGGGCTTTAACTGAATCGCCGCGTGTTTAGTGGGAAGATGCTGGATGTGGTTATTTTTGTCTGATCGCCCGCTCAGTTGTTTAACTATGACACTGTGACTAAGCGCAACTTCATTGATTGCGGTTACAGAGTTCCCCCAATCTTCATTTATCTTTAACGCAAGTGACAAATGTAGTCCTCTTTCTTTAACGCACGATTGTTTGTGAGGTCTGATAGTGGCAGAGATGTAGGTAGTGGGTTGGAGGCGCCTGTGGTATCAAAAAAGGAATTGCATAAATTAGCATTCAGGTGGGAGGCTTGGTTGGACGTAATCGATTACATCTTTTACAGGGACCGCCGCGTGTAGGTATCTCCCACACAATCCCCTCCCTAACCACTCACCTGTCAACCGCATCCTGGAAGCTGCAAAACAGAAATTTAAAATCACAAACCCTGGTTTGCACGACAGCCGGGGGCCCCAGGTCTCTCTCACTAGCTGGGGCCCCCAAACCACCATGCGATACCTAGAGGGAAATGCAGGTGAGCCCTGGAACTCTCACTACCAGGGACTTCACCCCCACTGCCCAGTTAGCATTCAGTTTAGAGGCAGTGGGGGTGAAGTCCCTGGTAGTGAGAGTTCCAGGGTTCGCCTGCATTTGCCTCTAGGTATCGCTTGGTGGTTTGGGGGCCCCAGCTAGTGAGAGAGACCTGGGGCCCCTGGCTGTCGTGCGAACCAGTGTTTGTGATTTAAAATTTCTTCTTTGCAGTTTCCAGGATGCGGTTGACAGGTGAGTGGTTAGGGAGGGGACTGTGTGGGAGATGCCTACACGGGGCATCCCTGTAAAAGATGTAATCAACGATTACGTCCAACCACGGCTCCCACCTGAATGCTAATGTATGCAATTCCTGCTAGATTTGGTATGGCAGGCAAAGGGTGTATGACCGTACACCTGATTGGCTGACTGGCGCCTGCTGACCAGATGGAGGTAGGAAATTGTTTGAACTGGTAGTGAGCAATTGTGTGTGTTGCAGTTAGCATTCAGTTTAAAGGTAATGGAGGTGAAGTCCCTGGAAGTGAGAGGTCCAGGGCTCGCCTGCATTTCCCTCTAGGTATCGCATGGTGGTTTGGGAGCCCCAGCTAGTGAGAGAGACTGGGGCCCCTGGCTGTCGTGCCAACCAGTGTTTGTGGTATCAAAAAAGTGACTATATTTAATATCTTAGCCCATAAATAACAAGAGATAGGGAAAAATGAATTACCTACCTTGAGCAATGATATTCAAGTTGAAGCGAGGGTAAGTTTCTTAACTTTTTATTATCTGAGATCTACCACCCCCCTCTTGGGGTACGTACCCTCAGAGAATCTCCTATGGCACAACTTTTCCACTGGAGTTGCGACCAATCCGGTTGTCGGAAGCAAGGCCGAGTAGGGACGGCACTTCCCTACTTGCTTGACGATTGGTTGCCTGGTGGGAAACCCATGTTTGTGAGTATATATCCTTCGTCATTCACATACGCCACTCAGTGACACGTTAATACACCAGATCGGTCTACCTGTGTTCTTAAAAAGATCCACCAGAGATAGAGGTAGTGGCCTTTTGTAAGGTTCGGTTTACACTGGCATTAAAGCGGATCAGAGAGGAAAAACTAACTCTACCAAGTAACTTGTCTATATATCTTATCTAAAGTTTAGATAGTTTACACTGCAAATCTAGCTGCAAACAGCTTCAACAATATTTTTGATTATTATTATATGATTATTTATTCCTGTGATACAATGAGAGCGGCCATGTTCTGTTTGTCACATTACACACAGGCCAGCTGATAGCATCTCCAGCCCTCAGCTCACTCCCCTCTCCTCCTACCTCCTCCCCTCTGCCTCTGAAATCTCTGGCTAGTAACCTCCTCCTCCTGCCCAGACTGAGCTCCCATAAGCCCTTGCCAAGGCTCTCTGGAGAAGCTGTGGGCGAGGCCCGTTTAGTTTATAGCGTATTGGAGTATTAAAACAAAAACAAAAAAGTATTTGGCTTGAGGAATGCCCTATAAACTATATGAAAGGAACACCATTATGCAATGAGTAAAAGTTCTCGGATCCACTTTAAAAACAGTCTGTTTAGCTGAAGTTAGACAAGACAAATAACCTTTATATTGCACTTTTCTCCTGTCAGACTCAAAGCACTTGAGCTGCAGCCAGAAATTTGTCAGTCATAGCTAATATGTTAACAATATGTCTGCTTCCATGAAAGCATGAAGTAGACACGCTGCAGATTTATTGTTTTGTATCGGCTATAACAAAGAAATATTTTTCTTTAACCACCCTGGCGTTCTGATTAAATCGCCAGGGTGGCTGCGGGAGGGTTTTTTTTAAATAAAAAAAAAACTATTTCATGCAGCCAACTGAAAGTTGGCTGCATGAAAGCCCACTAGAGGGCGCTCCGGAGGCGATCTTCCGATCGCCTCCGGCGCCCAGAATAAACAAGGAAGGCCGCAATGAGCGGCCTTCCTTGTTTCGCTTATATCGTCGCCATAGCGACGAGCGGAGTGACGTCATCGACGTCAGCCGACGTCCTGACGTCAGCCGCCTCCGATCCAGCCCTTAGCGCTGGCCGGAACTTTTTGTTCCGGCTACGCTGGGCTCAGGCGGCTAGGGGGGCCCTCTTTCGCCGCTGCTCGCGGCGAATCGCCGCAGAGCGGCGGCGATCAGGCAGCACACGCGGCTGGCAAAGTGCCGGCTGCGTGTGCTGCTTTTTATTTCGTTAAAATCGGCCCAGCAGGGCCTGAGCGGCAGCCGCTGGCGGTGTTGGACGAGCTGAGCTCGTCCAGACCGCTCAGCTGGTTAAAGGTTATTATGCTGTTGCTTATCTTTTAGAGCAGAAGGGAAGTTCTGAGTTCAGGTCCGTTTGAGGGCAGGGCTACATATCAATATATAGCTATATACTACAAATAAAGATGTGTAGAGCTGTGTCCTCCACCTGCCCAACTCCTCCCCCGGAAGCATGCTGGAGGGACATTACTTCTGTTTTCAAAGATCCCAACTAGTGCTAGCCGGGACCTAATTGCAGGACTTTTAAAGCAGGAGGATCAGCCATACTATGCCAGGGGGAAAAAACACATATATAAGTAGATAAATACTTGATCTACTTACATAACATATATATTGTACTGGCCACGTGATTTCAGTGAATTGTATATAGCAAAGGAAGAGAGGTCTGTTCCTGATGGGAACCATGTCTAGTGGAGGATGTTGGTTTCCATAATAGCTTGCATGCAACTTATTAAGTACTTGCCCCTCCCACTGCGAAGAAGTCATCCCCATGGGCGTTTGTAGTTTCTTGGGGGGGCTCAGCTCACCTCTGATTGGTGGCCATTCGGAGGTGGCCTGGTGATGCGCTGATCCACCTTTGCACAATTTTGAATCTTTACTTAGTAGCGCACCCAGGCTATGCATATGTATAATTTAGGATTAATTAGTGTTAGGCCCCTCCCATGGGGGATGACTTCTTCGCAGTGGGAGGGGCAAGTACTTAATAAGTTGCATGCAAGCTATTACGGAAACCAACATCCTCCAATGGTAGACAGGTGCATTTTATTTGAATTCTGGGTGTGTATTTTATCCCACTAGTGGGGCTTGCACTCTCAAGCTGGTAGTCCTAAGGATGCAATCTGTTTTTAAGTAGCGCTACTCCTTTCCTCGCCATGTACAAATGTAAGTAACGTTGGTCAGCTGCTCCCATTTAATAGCATTGCTTATTGATGTTTATGCAGAGCTTCTGTTTGGTTTCAAGGTGCATTTGTAGTTTCTTGGGGGGGGGGGGGCTCAGCACACCTCTAATTGGTGGCCATTCGGAGGCGGCCTGGTAATGCGCTGATCCACCTTTGCGCACTAGTGAGCAGAGGACCGTGTTTCAGCTAGGCAGCAGTCTGCTCAGCCAACCAGTGAGAAGCAGTTAGGTGGGAGGGTCATTGGCAATGGCACAGAAAAGAGCCTGGGGAACTGAGAAAATATAATAACAGCAGACAGATTCCTGAATAGATTGGAGAGCTTGTACTGCAGGGTGAGATTTCTGGCAGCATTTTAAACACACTGCAGTGTTTAAATAGAATTTGGTTATGGCTGACAATCCCGCTTTAACCAGTTTGGCCTATCTGGACGAGTTTCCTCGTCCAGATAAGCACTGCTGCTTTACCTGCGTGGTGCGCGTGATCGGGCGCGCACCCGCCGCCCGCCGCTAGCCCCCCGATCAGTGAATGGGAATATAATTCCCATTCACCAATCTAATTTCCCCGCAGAAATACCGACGCTTCTCTCCAGAGAGCGCGGTATTTCTGCCCCCAGGAAACTTTTCCCCAGCATTTTAGTTCCTGGATGCGAGATCGTTCGCATCCAGGACTTTTTTTCACTGTGGCCATCTTGTGGCCAAATAGTAAACTGCACCCACATACATTTTTGATTAAAAAAAAATATAATTTTACATTTAAAATTAGTAGTTTCCCTCCCACACCAAAAATTACCCACGTACACTTTTTTTATTAAAAAATAAATAAATAAATACAAATAAAAAAAAAAAAAAACAACATAAATAGTTACCCAAGGGTCTGAACTTTTTAATTATGCAAGTCAAGAGAATATGTTATTATATTATTTAAAATTATAAGCTTATAAATAGTGATGGACGCAAATTGAAAAAATGCACCTTTATTTCTAAACGAAATATCAGCACCATAAATTGTGATAGGGACATCGTTTAAACGGTGTAAGAACCGGGACATATAGGCAAATAAAATACATGCGTTTTAATTACGGTAGTGTATATTAATTTCAAACTATAATGGCCAAAAACTGAGAAATAATGAATTTTTTCCATTTTTTTCTTATTCTTCATGTTAACCACCCTGGCGTTCTGATTAAATCGCCAGGGTGGCTGCGGGAGGGTTTTTTTTTAATTAAAAAAAAACTATTTCATGCAGCCAACTGAAAGTTGGCTGCATGAAAGCCCACTAGAGGGCGCTCCGGAGGCGTTCTTCCGATCGCCTCCGGCGCCCATAATAAACAAGGAAGGCCGCAATGAGCGGCCTTCCTTGTTTTGCTTACATCGTCGCCATAGCGACGAGCGGAGTGACGTCATGGACGTCAGCCGACGTCCTGACGTCAGCCGCCTCCGATCCAGCCCTTAGCGCTGGCCGGAACTGTTTGTTCCGGCTACGCTGGGCTCGGGCGGCTGGGGGGACCCTCTTTCGCCACTGCACGCGGCGGATCGCCGCGCTGTAGCGGCGATCAGGCAGCACACGCGGCTGGCAAAGTGCCGGCTGCGTGTGCTGCTTTTTATTTTATTAAAATCGGCCCAGCAGGGCCTGAGCGGCAGCCGCTGGCGGTGTTGGACGAGCTGAGCTCGTCCAGACCGCTCAGCTGGTTAAAATGCATTTACAGTAAAGTGGCTCTTAGCAAAATGTACCCCCCAAAGAAAGCCTAATTGGTGGCGGAAAAAACAAGATATAGATCAATTCATTGTGATAAGTAGCAATAAAGTTATAGGCGAATGAATGAGAGGTGAACGTTGCTCGGATGCATGAGATTTTCGGCACTGCGGCGCTGAACCGGTTAATGGAGGGGGGGGGGGGATTGGGCAGGTGGAGGACACCGCTGCAAACTGAGAAATGAAATTTTTCCAAGTAAAATGCATATAAAATAATATAATTCTTAGCAAAAAGTACTGCCCAAAGAAAGCCTAGTTTGTCCCACAAAAAAAAAACTTTTAGATCATTTAGGTGTGATAAGTACTGATAAAATTGGTGGGAGCAGCATGAGGCAGAAATTGGTGTGGTTTTTTAAGGGGAAATAACTTGTGATAGGGAAGTGGTTAATAAAAGTGACAGGCTCCTCCTACCATGATAAATTCACTTCACAGGCTTTACATACAACACATTATAAGGTGGAATTCGACTTTGTTGTAGTTAGAGGTTTCTCGGTTTCCCTCCCCCCCCCCCCCCCCCCCCCCCAGCAGCCGTGACAACGATCCGGCCATCAGATCTCTTATTTATCTCTTCTTCCCCGATAAATAATGTCATTATCTCTGGCAGCTTTGTCACTGGAAGAATCCTCATACTGGATCTCAGCAGCTGTTCTTTCTTTCCCAGCAATCAGAGTAAATTATTTAGCCGCTCTCTGTCTGCCAGAGCCCTAATTGCCTCCCTGAGAGCCTCTTTATGCTTGCGCAGCCCTCCCGTCTGTTGCGTCCCCAAAGATGGCGGAACGGCGGCGGTGCACCGGCTTTGCTCGCTTGCCCTTTTCGCTGCGCGTTGCCCTTCAGCACTGATTGGAATCTTAATGGGAGGATGGGTGTTTAAGTCGTGATGGCGACCTGTTGGGGCCATAAACACGCCGTATATCACGCTTACGGGCCATAAAGCCCATCAGCGTCCTTTCATTCGCGGGAATTGCGGACAGCTTTAGCGCACTCGGCAGATTTTACTGTATATCGCATAAATATTCCATTAAGTTTTCTTTAGCAGATTAGCCTAATTTAGAGGGCTACAGAAAAGAGGGCATTAAAAAATCTCTAAACGTCAAATGAGAGACCTGACTCTGCAATAAGTGCTGTTTGTAAGCATTATGGAGATTTTTCTTAGGAACCAAAGCTTAAGGGGAGCTCCGGGTCCCTTTAATCTATCCCAACCTTATTCTTGACCCTCCTCTGATTAGGAACACTTTACAGAAGCTTACAAAAACCTTTCAGCCTTTTCCAAGCCTTCTTATTGTTTTCATTTAATGGCAGGGGTGATCGGCACAAGTACAGCCATCATGTCCCCCATATAACAAGTACAGCCATCATGTCCCCCATATAACAAGTGCAGCCATCATGTCCCCCATATAACAAGTACAGCCATCATGTCCCCCATATAACAAGTGCAGCCTCATGTCCCCCATATAACAAGTACAGCCATCATGTCCCCCATATAACAAGTGCAGCCATCATATCCCCCATATAACAAGTGCAGCCATCATGTCCCTATATAACAAGTGCAGCCATCATATCCCCCATATAACAAGTGCAGCCATCATATCCCCCATATAACAAGTGCAGCCATCATGTCCCCCATATAACAAGTGCAGCCATCATGTCCCCCATATAACAAGTGCAGCCATCATATCCCCCATATAACAAGTACAGCCATCATCTCCCCCATATAACAAGTGCAGCCTCATGTCCCCCATATAACAAAGGCAGCCATCATGTCCCCATATAACAAGTGCAGCCATCATGTCCCCCATATAACAAGTACAGCCATCATGTCCCCCATATAACAAGTACAGCCATCATGCCCCCCATATAACAAGTACAGCCATCATGTCCCCATATAACAAGTGCAGCCATCATGTCCCCATATAACAAGTACAGCCACCATGTCCCCCACATAACAAGTACAGCCATCATGTCCCCCATATAAGAAATGCAGCCATCATGTCCCCCATATAACAAGTACAGCCATCATGTCCCCCATATAACAAGTACAGCCATCATGTCCCCCATATAACAAGTACAGCCATCATGTCCCCCATATAACAAGTACAGCCATCATGTCCCCCATATAACAAGTGCAGCCATCATGTCCCCCATATAACAAGTACAGCCATCATGTCCCCCATATAACAAGTACAGCCATCATGTCCCCATATAACAAGTACAGCCATCATGTCCCCATATAACAAGTGCAGCCATCATCTCCCCCATATAACAAGTGCAGCCATCATGTCCCCCATATAACATGTGCAGCCATCATCTCCCCATATAACATGTGCAGCCATCATATCCCCCATATAACAAGTGCAGCCATCATGTCCCCCATATAACAAGTGCAGCCATCATGTCCCCCATATAACAAGTGCAGCCATCATGCCCCCCATATAACAAGTGCAGCCATCATGTCCCCCTATAACAAGTGCAGCCCTCCTGTCCCCCATATAACAAGTGCAGCCATCATGCCCCCATATAACAAGTGCAGCCATCATGTCCCCCATATAACAAGTACAGCCATCATGTCCCCCATATAACAAGTGCAGCCATCATGTCCCCCATATAACAAGTGCAGCCATCATATCCCCCATATAACAAGTGCAGCCATCATATCCCCCATATAACAAGTGCAGCCATCATGTCCCCCATATAACAAGTGCAGCCATCATGTCCCCCATATAACAAGTGCAGCCATCATGTCCCCCATATAACAAGTGCAGCCATCATATTCCCCATATAACAAGTACAGCCATCATATCCCCATATAACAAGTACAGCCATCATCTCCCCCATATAACATGTGCAGCCATCATCTCCCCCATATAACAAGTGCAGCCTCATGTCCCCCATATAACAAGTGCAGCCATCATGTCCCCATATAACAAGTGCAGCCATCATGTCCCCCATATAACAAGTACAGCCATCATGTCCCCCATATAACAAGTACAGCCATCATGTCCCCCATATAACAAGTACAGCCATCATGTCCCCCATATAACAAAGGCAGCCATCATGTCCCCATATAACAAGTGCAGCCATCATGTCCCCCATATAACAAGTACAGCCATCATGTCCCCCATATAACAAGTACAGCCATCATGTCCCCCATATAACAAGTACAGCCATCATGCCCCCCATATAACAAGTACAGCCATCATGTCCCCCATATAACAAGTACAGCCATCATGTCCCCCATATAACAAGTACAGCCATCATGTCCCCCATATAACAAGTGCAGCCATCATGTCCCCTATATAACAAGTACAGCCATCATGTCCCCATATAACAAGTGCAGCCATCATGTCCCCATATAACAAGTGCAGCCATCATCTCCCCCATATAACAAGTGCAGCCATCATGTCCCCCATATAACATGTGCAGCCATCATCTCCCCATATAACATGTGCAGCCATCATATCCCCCATATAACAAGTGCAGCCATCATGTCTCCATATAACAAGTGCAGCCATCATGTCCCCCATATAACAAGTGCAGCCATCATGTCCCCCATATAACAAGTGCAGCCATCATGCCCCCCATATAACAAGTGCAGCCATCATGTCCCCCTATAACAAGTGCAGCCCTCCTGTCCCCCATATAACAAGTGCAGCCATCATGCCCCCATATAACAAGTGCAGCCATCATGCCCCCATATAACAAGTGCAGCCATCATATCCCCCATATAACAAGTGCAGCCATCATGTCCCCCATATAACAAGTGCAGCCATCATGTCCCCCATATAACAAGTGCAGCCATCATGTCCCCCATATAACAAGTGCAGCCATCATATTCCCCATATAACAAGTACAGCCATCATCTCCCCCATATAACATGTGCAGCCATCATCTCCCCCATATAACAAGTGCAGCCATCATGTCCCCCATATAACAAGTGCAGCCATCATGTCCCCATATAACAAGTGCAGCCATCATGTCCCCCATATAACAAGTACAGCCATCATGTCCCCCATATAACAAAGGCAGCCATCATGTCCCCATATAACAAGTGCAGCCATCATGTCCCCCATATAACAAGTACAGCCATCATGTCCCCCATATAACAAGTACAGCCATCATGTCCCCCATATAACAAGTACAGCCATCATGTCCCCCATATAACAAGTACAGCCATCATGTCCCCCATATAACAAGTACAGCCATCATGTCCCCCATATAACAAGTACAGCCATCATGTCCCCCATATAACAAGTACAGCCATCATGTTCCCCATATAACAAGTACAGCCATCATGTCCCCCATATAACAAGTACAGCCATCATGTCCCCCATATAACAAGTACAGCCATCATGTCCCCCATATAACAAGTGCAGCCATCATGTCCCCCATATAACATGTGCAGCCATCATCTCCCCATATAACATGTGCAGCCATCATCTCCCCATATAACAAGTGCAGCCATCATATCCCCCATATAACAAGTGCAGCCATCATGTCTCCATATAACAAGTTCAGCCATCATGTCCCCATATAACAAGTGCAGCCACCATGTCCCCATATAACAAGTGCAGCCATCATGTCCCCCATATAACAAGTGCAGCCATCATGCCCCCCATATAACAAGTGCAGCCATCATGTCCCCCTATAACAAGTGCAGCCCTCCTGTCCCCCTATAACTAGTGCAGCCCTCCTGTCCCCCATATAACAAGTGCAGCCATCATGCCCCCATATAACAAGTGCAGCCATCATGCCCCCATATAACAAGTGCAGCCATCATGTCCCCATATAACAAGTGCAGCCATCATGTCCCCCATATAACAAGTGCAGCCCTCCTGTCCCCCATATAACAAGTGCAGCCATCATGTCCCCCATATAACAAGTGCAGCCATCATGTCCCCATATAACAAGTGCAGCCATCATGTCCCCCATATAACAAGTGCAGCCCTCCTGTCCCCCATATAACAAGTACAGCCATCATGTCCCCCATATAACAAGTGCAGCCATCATGTCTCCATATAACAAGTGCAGCCATCATGCCCCCATATAACAAGTGCAGTCATCATGCCCCCATATAACAAGTGCAGCCCTCCTGCCCCCCATATAACAAGTGCAGCCATCATGTCTCCATATAACAAGTGCAGCCATCATGTCCTCCATATAATAAATGCAGCCATCGTGTCCCCCATATAACAAGTGCAGCCATCATGTCCCCCATAGAACAAATTTAGCCATCATGTCCCTATATAACAAGTGCAGCCATCATGTCCCTATATAACAAGTGCAGCCATCATGTCCTCCATATAACAAGTACAGCCATCATGTCCCCCGTATAACAAGTGCAGCCATCATGTCCCCCGTATAACAAATGCAGCCATCATGTCTCCCATATAACAAATGCAGCCATCATGTCCTCCATATAACAAAGGCAGCCATCGTGTCCCCCACATAACAAGTGCAGCCATCATGTCCCCCATATAACAAGTGCAGCCACCATGTCCCCCATATAACAAGTGCAGCCATCATGTCCCTTATATAACAAATGCAGCCATAAGGTACCCACTATAATATGTACATCTCCCTGCCCCCTTATAACATGTATACAGAATAATGATCCCATTAACAGATTCATAATTCCATAGGGATATATTTATTGTGTACATTAGCTTTGAGGGCGAGAACAGTCAACGACAGACTACATATATTACTTTAAATAGTTTTTGCTTGGCAGTTCATAGCCGCGGGGGTCCTGCTGACATGTGGAGGGTGAACTCCTGTCACCTTGTAATAACAGTAATAACATGTTGTGTGAGGCAGACTTGTGCTCCTGTTCTGAGCTATTTTGAAGCGTAAGCACTAAGTGGTATTTATGACGAGGTGACGCTCCAGGGGACGGGGCAAATACTGGCATTTAGAAAATGCTGTAAACGTTACTTAAAAGCCGGGGACAGACCGGGGGGGGGGGGGGGGCGTTAGTGCTGCTCTGGATGTGCAACATGGAGGAGACTGCATGAGAGCATTCACCCCTTACAAATTCCAAAGAAGTTTATTCCCAATGTGAGGATGCTGGACTGTAGAGGGGTTTCTGTTTCTTTGGTGCTCTGCATACATAATAAATAGAGCTCTGTTTTTAAAGTGAATTAATTTGTTCTGCAGGATGGCGAGGTGTTTAGCACTTTAGTGTTACAGGTTTTGGGTTCAGTTCTCTAAAGATGTCAGTGCTATATAAATACATAATAATAATAATATGGTAGGACATTAGACTATGATTATGGTAGGATTAGAGTGTGAGCTCCTCTGAGGACAGTCAGTGACATGACTATGTACCCTGTAATGTGCTGCAGGAGATGTCAGTGCTATATAAATACATAATAATAATAATATGGTAGGACATTAGACTATGACTATAGTAGGATTAGAGTGTGTGAGCTCCTCTGAGGACTGTCAGTGACATGACTATGTACTCTGTAATGTACTGCAGAAGATGTCAGGGCTGTATAAATACATAATATATGGGAGCCGGAAGGATAAAAAAATAACTAAAAAGTTTAAAATTGTTCTGGTTGCGGTGGTGGACCGACCAACCATAAACGGACAAAAGCTGTCTAATTTCAAAACATATAAACAGTTTATTCAATTACTCCCAGTACAAGAGTCGCAACGCGTTTCGCAGGCAAGAACCCGCTTCTTCAGGCAATAAGGGACAGGAGCAATACACAGCGTGTGGTCTGAATAAAGCTTGGCACCTCTGTCAACAGAGGTGCCAAGCTTTATTCAGACCACACGCTGTGTATTGCTCCTGTCCCTTATTGCCTGAAGAAGCGGGTTCTTGCCTGCGAAACGCGTTGCGACTCTTGTACTGGGAGTAATTGAATAAACTGTTTATATGTTTTGAAATTCGACAGCTTTTGTCCGTTTATGGTTGGTCGGTCCACCACCGCAACCAGAACAATTTTAAACTTTTTAGTTATTTTTTTATCCTTCCGGCACCTCTGTACACCTTGACGTATCCTGAAGTCCACCCTTGGTGGAAGGGTGTTTTACCCTACAATTTCCTTCTATCCACGGAGAGCGACGTCTTAATCCTGAGTGGGGACAGGCTTGTTCTCCCCACCTGCCTGAACAGTGGTTGCTTTGGAGGCAACCCTGGTTTGTGAGTATATTATTTACATTTCATAATACATCTCACCCCTTATATATACCTACTACACTATATTGGGCTCTCGGTCTTCTTTTTCATATAATATATGGGAGGACCATAGACTATGACTATGGTAGGATTAGAGTGTGAGCTCCTCGGAGGACAGTCAGTGACATGACTATGTACTCTGTAATGTGCTGCAGAAGATGTCAGTGCTATATAAATACATAATATATGGGAGGACCATAGACTATGACTATGGTAGGATTAGAGTGTGAGCTCCTCTGAGGACAGTCAGTGACATGACTATGTACTCTGTAATGTGCTGCAGAAGATGTCAGGGCTATATAAATACATAGTATATGGGAGGACCATAGACTATGACTATGGTAGGATTAGAGTGTGAGCTCCTCGGAGGACAGTCAGTGACATGACTATGTACTCTGTAAAGTGCTGCAGAAGATGTCATTGCTATATAAATACATAATAATAATATGGCAGGACATTAGACTATGACTACGGTAGGATTAGATTGTGAGCTCCTCTGAGGACAGTCAGTGACATGAGAATGTACTCTGTAAAGTGCTGCAGAAGATGTCAGTGCTATATAAATACATAATAATAATATGGTAGGACATTAGACTATGACTATGGTAAGATTAGAGTGTGAGCTCCTCTGAGGACAGTCAGTGACATGACTATGTACTCTGTAATGTGCTGCAGAAGATGTCATTGCTATATAAATACATAATAATAATATGGTAGGACATTAGACTGTGACTATGGTAGGATTAGAGTGTGAGCTCCTCTGAGGACAGTCAGTGACATGACTATGTACTCTGTAATGTGCTGCAGAAGAGGTCAGTGCTATATAAATACATAATAATAATATGGTTCCTGTTCCTCTGAGGACAGTCAGTGACCAGAGACGGGATTTTGAGTTGAAAGCCACTCAGATTCGAAATTGTAATGAGGCTTGATTAAGGCAGGTGTGAGTATGGGAGACGAGGGGTTACTTACCCAGAATCCATCGGGGCTCCTTTGCGTATCACTCCACTCGCACGCGACCTATGGGACGCATCCCACGACTCACTAGCGCACTTCCTCCTTCCGGCTTGAAGGAGGAAATGCATCCCATAGGTCGCCTGCGAGTGGAGTGATATGCAAAGGAGCCCGACAGATTCTGGGTAAGTAACCCCTCGTCTCCCATGCTCACACCTGCCTTGTAGATTTTTACCGGTGTAAAAAACACCTGACAGATCATTCATTTCTATTTATACAAAGCAACTTAGGGCCTGAGCCCACTGCTGCGGGTTAAAAAACGCATAGAAACGCATGCGTTTGAAATGCGTTTTGAAATGCGTTTGAAGGCGTTATAATGCCTTTGAAGGCGTTGTTTTAAAACGCTTAAAATTTGCATGCGTTTCTATGCAATTTTAAAAACGCAGCAGTGGGTTCAGGCCCTTACTGAGCTGCAGTTGCTTAGCTCAATTGCCAAAATAACTTGTGCAAACAAGTAGGGAAGCCAGCTAATCCCCCATTAGGAAATGGACTAGTCCAAAAACTGTCACATCTGTACATTTTTTACTACCTACTGTGACAGCAACACAGGAAAAAAATAATTTATAATGCATTTAACCCTGAGAGAAGTCTACCTTTATATGTTTGTATCTTAAAATTTACAATTTTTCACCATAGTGGTCCTTTAACCCCTAGGTTCTCAACGTGTGGTACGCGTACCCCAGGGGGTACTTCTGATGGTTTCAGGGGGTACTCGGGCTTTATATACTTAACCAAGAATAACAAATTTAGAGTTTTAGAAAATTATAAATCTTATTTAAACAACACCAAACTAGTGTTTTAGCTAATTAAGAGCAATAAGAAATGCTTGGAAATTGTTTAGAACCAATTATAATGTACTACAATTAAATATATATTTGTCAAGGGGTACTTGTGATAATGTTTACTATGCTAGGGGGTACTTGGTGAGTACAGGGTTTTAAAAGGGGTACATACCAATAAAATGTTGAGAAACACTGCTTTAACCCATTACCTGCTTCATAGGAATTATCTCGTTTGAGATAAGTGCACAGCTTTTGACCTGAGTTAGCAGATCTCATTATGCTGTAAATTCTTGGAATGCTTTGATCTCTCTCTACTAGCAGAAAGTATAGAAACTGAAAGCAGAAGTCCTCTGTTATCTCACACTGCCCCCTAGTGACAAGTGGTCATAAGTACACATTACAGCAGTACTAATTAGTAGCAAGGAAATGTAACAAATATGAAATAAAACAAAAATGTGCAACAAGAAATTGGTCTGGAGCACTTGCAAGCCTCTAAATTTTACGATTTTCATGACAGTGGTCCTTTAAGGAACGAAATATTTGGAAAACTGCCTTATCTTGCCTTTACACAGATGCTGTCTCACATACACACATGGTCATTATTCTTTTATTTAGCTGAGCGAGTTGCTCGCAGTGCAGCCGTGTTCGCTGTCATTTTTCAGCCCCGCACATTAGGCCATGCGCAGCGCAGCGAGTTGCAGCGAATCTCTCTGTCTGGGAATTTGAGCCGTGACTTTGCTGAACTCCTGGTTTATGTGTTGACACATTGCAGTGCGCACACCTCATTATTTCTCTGGATTCCTGCATGGCTGCCTCCGCTAGATTCCCTGCTAAAGCGTATCCGTCTGATCGCGTCAATCCCCGCAGAGACCGCGATCGTCATATCTGTTCCTTGAAAGCCACACGCGACTCCTAAATTATTAAAGCGGCGATGCTTTAATGTCTGCGGCGGGGCCTCAGAGGACTGCGCGCCAAAAGTTAATACAGATGTTTTTGTTTTTCTTGCCTTCTTCTTTTTTCCTTTGTAAACAGCGGGAGATGGAGATATTCCTGAGCAGTGGAAGCAAACGGTATGGCGGGGAGATGAAGTTATTGTTCCCGATAACAGGAGTTAGATGGGGCGGAGGTAATGGGAGGAGTGCTCATGGCACTGGAAGCGGTACAGGTGTAGGAAGTCTGGCAAGAGGAGGAAGCTGAGCTTGTAAATTCACTGATCCGCAGGCAGTATTTAAAGAGAAACTGTGACCAAGAATTGAACTTCATCCCATTCAGTAGCTGATACCCCCTTTCCCATGAGAAATCTTTTCCTTTTCTCAAACGGATCATCAGGGGGCGCTGTATGACTGATATTGTGGTGAAACCCCTCCCACAGTGTGATGTCAGGACCATGGTCAAAAAAGCAAGCAGCATCTCCTTTCACTGGCATCACCTGCCAGCAGTAAAAATGTCACCATGTGATAAATGTCAGAGTGTAAATCAGGAAGAGGAAAGATTTTACAATGGGCAAATACTGACTAAATGATTTATACATAATTATTGTAAAAATTAAGCACTTTTTATTACATTATTTTCACTGGATTTCCTCTTTAATAGAGAAAAGGGGCTGGCACATCCAAAGTAAATCTTTATTGGTTCCATGTAAAGGAATATGGCCAATGTTTCGGAGCCACGTAGGGCCCTTTTATCAAGGCAATGTTAGTGGCAGAGGCAAAAAGTCTATCATCTGGCTGCTGATCCGTGATGAATTCACATCGCTGTGTGCGAGTGTCTAGAGGAGCCAGACTCTCACTTCCTATAGCAAGCTTTGTACAGGAAATCTTGCCTTGAGAAAGGGGCCCTACGTGGCTCCGAAACGCTGGCCATATTCCTTTACATGGAACCAATAAAGATTTAGTTTGGATGTGCCAGCTCTTTTCTTTGTTGAATACTGCATAGAGGGTTTGATCCTTTAGTGTGTGCCAGACAATACTTTAAATGTGATCCACAGGCAGGTCAGAAGCTGAGCCAGATCATCCACAAGGCAACCTAGGCAGCTGCCTAGGGCCTGGAGAGAGCCTAGGAGCCTGGTTGATGCTATCAAAAAACAAATCTTACTAAAAAAAAAGCCAGGTGACCAGCAGCGGTGGGCAAAAACTGCTGTCTTGCTTAGGGCCCCATTTTATATGAATCTTTTTCTGGTCACAGGCACTGGTAAAGCAAAGGCTGAGTAAGCTGCCCACTTGATAGCTCTATAACCGGCAATTCCCATTAAAATGAATTTTCCTTTTTAATCAATTAAAAAAAAAAAAACCATAAACACACGCAGGAAAGTTACAAACTGCTTGTGGATACAAACTGCATGCCCCTCCCAGTGATGTCACTTCTGCACCGAATGACAGAGCGCGGAGTGCACGTCGGAGCTGCGTGAGAGGATTTCACCCAAAGGACATAGTGGACACTGAAGGGACAGAGGGAACACTGGAAGCACAGAGGGACAGAGGAGGCACAGGGGGACAGAGGAGGCACAGGGGGACAGAGGAGACACTGGAGGCACAAAGGACAGAGGGAACAGTGGGGGGACAGAGGGAGAACTGAAAGCACAGAAAGGACAATGGAGACACAAGAGACAGAGGGAACACTGGAGGGACAGAGGGAACACTGAAGGCACAGGGGGACAGAAGGAACACTGAAGGCACAGGGGGACAGAGGGAACACTGAAGGCACAGGGGGACAGAGGGAATACTGAAGGCACAGGGGGACAGAGAGAACAGTGGAGGCACAGGGGGACAGAGGGAATACTGGAGGCACAGGGGGACAGAGGAGACACTGGAGGCACAAAGGACAGAGAAAACAGTGGGGGACAGAGGGAAAAATGGAGGCACAAAGGAGACACTGGAGGCACAGGGGGACAGAGGGAACACTGGAGGCACAGGGGGACAGAGGGAACACTGTAGGCACAGGGGGGCAGAGGGAACACTGTAGGCACAGGGGGGCAGAGGGAACATTGGAGGCACAGGAGGGCAGAGGGGACCCTGGAGGCACAGGGGACAGAGAGGACACTGGAGGCACAGGGGGACAGAGGAGACACTAGAGGCACAGGGGGACAGAAGCGATGCTGGAGGAACAGGGGGGCAGAGGAAACACTGGAGGGACCGAGGGGACACTGGAGGCACAGGGGGACAGAGAGGACACTGCTGACACAAAGAACAGAGGCGTCCAGAAGCAGAGTCTTCCAACTTGCAAACAATTTAACTTAATAACAACCCTACAGTCTCTATCTTGTTTTATTGCATGCAACAGTCCAAAAACACTAAAACCACCGGAGTAATGTTATGTTTGGGTATAAATTCCACAAGTACTGTGAAGGTGTCCTGTGGCTTCCAGTACTGAGATATTAGCTCCATATCCTATAACCCCTTCCAATGACTATATCCAACATTGGCATTTTTCAGTATAGGTGTAATGTCAAACAGTCTAACACAGGAAAACATGGCTGCCGCCAGGGGTGCTGTTGTTGGATAAAATCCTGCCCAGCATCAGTCATTATATACTTAGTCCGAAACTTTGATCACCACATGCCCCACACACTGCGGATGCGCCGCATAATTTAACATTTTCCCCACAGGTCTAATCTCCTCACCTGCCTACATAGTGGTTGCCTGAGTGGTAACCCTGGTTTGTGAGTATTACATTTTCTCACTTAACTACTTATCAATTGTCTTCAACATACTACACTATATTGGGCCCTCTGTTCTCCTCCTTTTTATTTTCCCCACTGCTCCATTGTGTATTTACACCCCTGTGTACTTTACTTCAGCACCAGGGGCATAGATACATGTATCTGCCCATTTGCAATCGCCCTTCACTATAGAAAGTGCATTGTCTCAGCATGAGAAATATTGGCCAATCAGAGGTGTGGGAGGGGAAAACAGGAGGGAAAGAGGCTTCAGCCAATCGGGCTGCATTAGTTAAGTCTGAAGGGAAGTATAGAAGCAAAAAAAGACAACCCAGCATGCCCTGCAACTTCCTTTTTGTGTACCAAATTTTGTGTGCCCCAAATAAGAGTCAGGTAAGCTGGGGAATGATCATTTATCAACAAGAAAAGTAGTAGTGATTTTAACTTTTGGATTGCCTGGTTAGCATCCTTATTACTTGTTTACCAGATAAAAATAAAGAATTGATTTTTGATTTTGTGCCTGACAGTTAGACTTTAAGTCTTACGTGGGCGCATTTGGACTCGCCGCCAGGGGCACCAATGCTGGATCTAGCCCGGCACAACATCGGCCTATCAAAATATCGGACCAACTTTTTCCTGTGATATGGTTCTTTCTTTTTGCTTTTTTCTGTTGGGTTTTGAAAACTGCTTCTTTATAGGAGGTAAATCTTCTACAGCACTGTACTAAACGTAAATAAATCACGCTGTACATTTGTTTTGTGTACAGCAAAAAACATATACAGCATATGCATTGGAAAATACGAAGAAGACTTTTTATGAAATCTTCAGCTAATTGCTTATTTTCTTCTTTTATTTCTATCAGAGCATCTGAAAAAGCGTCTGGAAGATTACATGGTGAATTTCCCCAAAGTGAGAGTTGTGCGCACCAAGAAGAGAGAAGGCCTTATCCGGACACGCATGCTGGGCGCCTCTGTGGCCGTTGGAGAGGTCATCACTTTCCTAGACTCGCATTGCGAAGCCAACGTCAACTGGCTGCCTCCTCTGCTTGGTGAGAAGAGCGCCCCTGCTGGCAGCTTTTATATAACATTTGTTCATAATGCCATCATGACGTATTGTTTGCAGTGTGTGCACAGTAACGTCCTGGACAGATTGTAGATATTTATGGATCACAGTGGCAATAGTGGATAGTATTCCTGCCTTGCATCATTTAGGTCAGCAGTCAAATCTAGGTCAGGAGACTGTTGTAACCAGCTCTGGGATTTTCTGAGAAAGTGCTCAGGTGAGAGATTCACTGATTTAATGTTCTCCCTTAGAGGAGTATTCATGTGGGAAATAAAAGACTGATCATCTCAGCCTGAACTGGAACAAGCACCGGCTCTGAGCTGGGCTCACAAACAAGATAACTGCAATTTTGTGCTGGCAAACACTGCTGTTCATCTAAATAGGAACTTACAAAAAATAGTTGTCAGGGAAAAAAATAAATCAATACATAGCAAAGTGAGAAATAGAAGATAGATGAAGAAATAATTGATACTCGCTCTGTAATTTGTTCATGTTGGTTGAGATCACCATGAGCCTCCTGGTCAACATCTTTACTGCTGCAGACATGAATAAGAAAACCAGACAGCATGATCTGCCCTTATCTAAAACATGGCCTGACATATCATTGCTATGCTGATGACACCCAGCTATATTTGTCATTCAAACCTGACGTCACAGACCCTACTCCACAAATAAACGCATGCTTAGCTGAGCTTCAGGAGTGGATGAATAATAATTGGCTAAAACTTAATGCTGACAAAACTGAGGTTCTTGTTATCGAGGGCCAGGGCTCAACAGCAAAGCAGCTCCAGTCTCAACCAACACCGCTAAGGATAGGGAGCTCAGACCTGAACAACTCAGACTGTGTGCGCAGCCTGGGAGTACTGATTGATGGGAAACTAAGCTTCAGGAATCAAATCTCAGCTGTTGTGAAACATTCCTTCTTTCACCTAAGGAATATTGCAAGGATTAAACACCTTATTCCTTCAGAGGATCTTCCAACCCTAGTTCATGCCTTCGTCACGTCAAGGTTAGACTACTGCAACGTCCTCTACACAGGCCTGCATAAGAAAGACCTACGCCGCCTGCAAATAGTACAGAATACCGCCGCAAGGCTGTTAACGAGCCAACCCCGCCATTGCCACATAACACCAACCCTGTGCTCACTCCACTGGCTACCGATAAAATGGAGAATTCTGTTTAAGATTGGCTTACTGACATTCAAATCCTTGCACAATCTGGGCCCTGGATACCTGAAGGACTTGTTGCAACTGCATCACACCCCCCACAATCTTAGATCAAAAGGACGTAACACCTTGGTCACCCCCAGATTCCACCTCAAAACCTTTGGAGATAGAGCCTTTTGTCATGCTGCCCCTACACTTTGGAACTCCCTGCCACACCCAATCAGGACAGCTCCATCCCTGGAAGCATTTAAGTCTAAACTGAAAACCTACCTCTTAAGCCTGGCATTCATGAACATCTGACTATCTCCTCTGTAACACAACCCAGCCTGCAACCCTGTATTAATCTGAGACACAGCTATGCGCTTTGAGTCCTATGGGAGAAAAGCGCTTTACAAATGTTATTGTATTGTATTATTGTATCTATAACTCCCACCTGCAATGTGATAGGCTAAAAGGCTGAAAATCAGTGTGCTGCCTGTGTTATTACAACAAAAGTTGTTTAGGTAATACTTTTAATGACTAACTGTACAAGAATTCCTTGCAAGCTTTCCAAACTCTAAGCTTTTTCTTCTAAGGAACCCGAGATGAGAGACCTATGGAGGCTGCCATATTTATTTCCTTTTAACCAATACCAGTTGCCTGACAGCCCTGCTGATCTTTCTGGTCACTAGGGTCTAAATCACACACACCTGAAACAAGCATGCAGCTAATCTTGTCAGATTTGTCATAGACATCTGACCTGCTGCATGCGTGTTCAGGGTGTATGGCTTAAAGAGGAACTGTAACGACAAAACGGCCCCTGGGGGGTACTCACCTCGGGTGGGGGAAGCCTCAGGATCCTAATGAGGCTTTCCACGCCGTCCTGCGTCCCTCGGGGGTCTCGCTGCAGCCCTCCGTACAGCCGTGACGCAATATTTACCTTCCTGGCTCCTGCGCAGGCGCTCTGATGGCTGTCGGCGCCGAAGTAGGCGGAAATACCCGATCGCTGTCGGGTCTGCTCTACTGCGCAGGCGCAAGTTTCCGGCGCCTGCGCAGTAGAGCGGACCCGACGGAGATCGGGTATTTCCGTCTATTTCCGTGCCGAAAGTCGCCACAGCGCCCCCGCTGGAGCCAGCAAAGGTAAATATTGAAGCTACAGTCGGCTCTGTCGCCGGCTGTTCGGAGGGCTGCAGCGAGACCCCCGTGGGACAGAGGACTGCGTGGGAAGCCTCATTAGGATCCGGATGCTTCCCCCACCCGAGGTGAGTACCCCCCAGGGGAGGTTTTTGTTGTTACAGAGTCTCTTTAAAGCATTAGAAGCAGAGAATCAGCAGGACAGCCTGACAATCTGCATTGTCTAAAAGGAAATAAATATGTCAGCCTCCATATCACTCTCACCTCGGGTTCCCTTTCAGGCATGATACAGCACCGTACACACATTCATATGCAAAGAAAAAAGTTGCATTTTTCCCAGGACTGTCAGGACAAAAATCATCCGACTCTGACTCCACAGTTTATGAAAGCGCTGACTCCAACTCCAACTCCAGGAACCCAAATGGCTCCAACTCCTTAGGTTACATACACACTTGAGATAAGTCTTTGGAAAATGAAAGATCACAGACCAATTGTGCCCCCTTCCATGTAGTATGAGAGCCACACCTACACAGTCTATTCTATGGAGCTGAACTCCCCATCAGACAGAAATCTTACCCCCTTCCATGTAGTATGAGAGCCACACCTACACAGTCTATTCTATGGAGCTGCACTCCCCATCAGACAGAAATCTTACCCCCCTTCCATGTAGTATGAGAGCCATACCTACACAGTCTATTCTATGGAGCTGCACTCCCCATCAGACAGAGATCTTACCCCCTTCCATGTAGTATGAGAGCCACACCTACACAGTCTATTCTATGGAGCTGCACTCCCCATCAGACAGAAATCTTACCCTCTTCCATGTAGTATGAGAGCCATACCTACACAGTCTATTCTATGGAGCTGCACTCCCCATCAGACAGAAATCTTACCCCCTTCCATGTAGTATGAGAGCCACACCTACACAGTCTATTCTATGGAGCTGAACTCCACATCAGATAAAAACCTTTGCAAGATGCTGAACACAAAGATGCTGTACACATGCAACAGATCAGTATCTGCAAAAGATCTGTTCCTGCAAAAGATCAGTACCTGCAAATTGCATTCATAGTCTATGAGATCTGCAGATCATCATACACACCTTGTTTAACTGACATTCATCTGCAGATCAGACAATCATCTGCAGATCTGAAGATCCATCCTGATGGATCTGATCTGCAGATAATTGTCAAACAAGGTGTGTATGATGATCTGCAGATCTCATAGACTATGAATGCATTTTGCAGGAACGGATCTTTTGCAGGAACAGATTGTTTGCAGATACTGATCTGTTGCATGTGTACAGCATCTTTGTGTGCAACATCTTGCAAAGTTGCAAAGTCTAATACCAGGGATGGGGGGGGGGGGGGGTTGGTACAAAAATCATCTGACTCCTCAGTTTTATGAAACCAACCCGACCCCTTCAACTCTGACTACACAGCTCTGATTTTTCCAGCTAATGTAAAAAATAGACGAAAAGCCAGAAGTGCCTGAATATAAGAGGCTGTTTTTCCTCACAAATAAAATATTTGCATTAGCTGTGAGTAATGATCTACATGGGCTGTGAGTTGTAATGCGGAGTCACATTGCAGGAAAACAGGCACATTTGTTAAATGTGACCCCTTCTTAAAGGAAATGTGTTGCGGAGAAAATGGGAAGAAGCAGGCAGCTATGGGTCCCTGAGGATCTGTGAACTGATGCAGTTGGGATCTTCTTTTTTTTTTTTTTTTTTAGTTTGCAAAATCTACAATTTTTATTTTTTCAAAACAGTTTTTTCTTCTTTTTTTTCTATCTTAATTAGTTTAAAGTGAACCTGAGATTAGTTATATGGAGGTTGCCATATTTATTTATTTTTAAAGTGTAACTGTCGGGCATAAAATCAAAAATCAATTATTTATTTTTATCTGGTAAACAAGTAATGAGGATGCTAACTAGGCAATCCAAAAGTTACAATCACTGTTACTTTTCTTGCTGATCAATGATCATTCCCCAGTTTACCTGATTCTTATTTGGTACACACAAAATGTGGTACACAAAAAGGAAGTTGCAGGGCATGCTGGGTTGTCCTTTTTTGATTCTCTTCTTTCCCTCAGACTTAACTAATGCAGCCTGATTGGCTGAAGCCTCTTTCCCTCCTGTGTTCCCCTTCCACACCTCTGTTTCTCTCTGATTGGCCAATATTTCTCATGCTGACACAATGCACTTTCTATAGTGAAGGGCGGGCAAATCAGGCAGAGGAGAGTAAGGGAGGAAATGACATCAGAATTAGCTTCAAAATAGCCACATTTAATATGGGAAATGCTAAGAATGATTTTCTCTTTTTTTACTGTAAAAAAATCACTAAAATCAAAACATGTGTTATGTAAGTAGAGCAAGTTTTTATCTACTTATATACCGTATATACTCGCATACAAGCCGAATTTTTGACCCCCAAAAAGGGGGTCAAAAGTTGGGGGGTCGGCTTGTATGCGAGTCTTCCCTGGTGGTCCGTGGTCCGCGCTACCCCCTCCCGCCGCCGCTGCTATTACCTGCAGCGGCTTCCTCTTCCCCGGCGCTTCCTCTTCCCCGCTCTGCGCTCTCATGCCCGTATGAAGAGATCACAGCAGCGCGCCCGGCGCTGCTGCTGTGACGATGCAGGGGGCAGGAAAGAGCGGTTCCCCTGGTAACGGCGATACAGATCGCCGCTACAGGGAGCCGCGCTCTTTCCTGCCCCCTGCATCGTCACAGCAGCAGCGCCGGGCACGCTGCTGTGATCTCTTCATACGGGCATGAGAGCGCAGAGCGGGGAAGAGGAAGCGCCGGGGAAGAGGAAGCCGCTGCAGGTAATAGCAGCAGCAGCAGCGGCGGCGGGAGGGGGGCGAGCAGGGCACTATACTGGCCACTACCTACCTACACTGGGTACTATACTAGCTATAACGGGGCACTACCTACCTAAACTGGGCACTATACTAGCTAAACTGGGCACTATACTAGCTAAACTGGGCACTTTACTAGCTATACTGGGGCACTACCTACCTATACTGGGGCACTATAGTAGCTATACTGGGAATTATACTAGCTAAACTGGGCACTTTACTAGCTAAACTGGGCACTATACTAGCTATACTGGGGCACTATACTGGCTATACTGGGGCACTATACTAGCTATACTGGGCACTATACTGGCTAAACTGGGCACTACCTACCTATACTGGGGCACTACCTACCTATACTGGGGCACTACCTACCTATACTGGGGCACTATACTAGCTATACTGGGAACTATACTAGCTAAACTGGGCACTTTACTAGCTAAACTGGGCACTATACTAGCTATACTGGGGCACTATACTAGCTATACTGGGCACTATACTAGCTATACTGGGGCACTACCTACCTATACTGGGAACTATACTGGCTAAACTGGGCACTATACTAGCTATACTGGGGTACTACCTACCCTTACTGGGCACTATACTAGCTATACTGGGACACACTGGGGGGATCACGCGGCCAGCATTTCCTACCCCCGGCTTATATGGGGGTCAATCATTTTTCCCTGGTTTTTCATGGAAAAGTTGGGGGGGTCGGCTTATATGCGGGTCGGCTTATATGCGAGTATATACGGTATGTGTTTTTTTTCTGAGATAGTATGGCTGACCGCTCCTCTTTAAGCAATGGCAGGTGCCTGGCTGTCCTGCTGATCCTTTGCCTCTATTACGTTTGGTACAAAAATCCACCGACTCCGACTTCTCAGGTTAGGATTCCACCGACTCCTCAACTCCGACTCCTCTAATTTGCATATTACAATCTTGTTGATTGAAAGTATGTAACGTGAAATTCGTCTCTTAACTGCCAACGCTTAGAAATGTTAAAAGACAACTGAGGTGAGAGGGATATGGAGGCTGCCATATTTTTTCCCTTTTAAAGGGAACCAGAGCTGAAAATAATACAGATTCTATACATACCTGGGGCTTCCTCCAGCCCCATACGCGCTGATCGATCCCACGCCGCCATCCTCCTCTGCTCGCAGCTACGAGAACCGACTCTGCGCTGTTCCGTCAGTCAGAGCCAATCTAGCGTAGCAGAAGTGCGCCGTTTGCGTATCTCTGCAGCAGTGTATGGAGAGATACGTAGAGAGTGCGCTTCTCCAGCGTAGCCTGGCTCCGATGATGTCACTGACGGGAGCCGTTTCTCGTAGATGCAGACAGCGGAGGACTGCGGCGTGGGATCGATCAGTGCGTATGGGGCTGGAGGAAGCCCCAGGTATGTATAAAAGCTTTTTCATTTTTTCAGCTAGGGAACATCTCTGATTCCCTTTAAACAATACTAGTTACCTGGCTAGCCGGCTGATCGTCTGCCTCTAATACTTTTAGTCATAGACTAAGGCTACTTACACACCAAGACGTTGCGTTTTAGGGGACGTTATGGTCGCATAACGTGCCCCTAACGCAACGCATGGTGGTGCGGGAGAGGACGGGGCTCTATCCGCATAAGGTCTCCCAGGGTGACGCTGATTGGCCGGCGGGACCACGTGATGCGGAGCGAGACGCTCCGCATCACGTGGTCCCGCCGGCCAATCAGCGGCCACCAGTGCAGTGCATATTAAGTAGCCATGTGCGCGGCTACTGTAGCGGCATCTCCCCGCCTCCTCTCCACCCCCCACTGAGCATGTGCAAACAGTCTAACGTGGCTAAAGCCGCTAGAACGCACAGCATGCTGCACTTTCGGCAGAACGTGCAGCGTTACATGTAACGCAACGTGGGCAGTGTGAACAGCCCACTTGTGTTACATTGCTGTGCGTTGGGGGAGCATTACAGGCTGCACTAACGTGCGCCTGTAACGTCCCTGTGTGGAAGCAGCCTAAAACTAGTCCTTGGTAAGAGTACTCGTAGAAGACAGGAACAAATAACATCTATCAGGCCCTAGGCAATGTAACTGTGGGTACATGTAAGAGTGATGTGCAGGTACTCTGCAGGCGGTGGGAATAAAGAGATTCTTCCTCTATTACAAATTCTTCATGCACAATCTGAACATGGATCAGGCCCTAGGCAATGTAACTGTTGGTGCATGGAAGAGTGATGTGCAGGTACTCTGCAGGGGAATAAGGAGATTCTTCCTCTATTACACATTCTTCATGTACAATCTGGACCAGGTTTATGGGTGATAGACAACACCTCTGTGTTCAATGTGCACAACATTCTCAGTGGATTCCCTGCAGCTCTGTGGGGAGTGCATATGTAGAGTATAGTACTACTGTGTAACAAAGTAAACCTGAGACAGATGAAAGTTTCATACATACTTGGGGCTTCCTCCAGCCCCCTTCAGGCTTATCAGTCCCTCGCTGTCCTCCTCCGCCAGCTGGATCTTCTGCTAGGAGGCCAGGTACATGAGCCAGTCTGGCGTAGTGCGCATGCACACACTCCGCCGGCAGGAGCATACTACACCTGTGCAGCACTATTGCGCAGGTGCAGAATGATCCTGGCGGTGAGAGCGGCATGAGGCCGGACTGCGCTGACTGGCTGAATTACCGGGACTCATAGCAGAAGATCCAGGTGGTGGAGGAGGACAGCGAGGGACTGATTGGCCTGAAGGGGGCTGGAGGAAGCCCCAGGTATATATAACACTTTTCTTTTCATCCGTCTCAGGTACCCTTTAATTCGTAGTCGCCAAACCAAATTTTAACAACATTATTTGATTTCATGAGCAAAGAGTACATTTGCATAAACCAGCATTAATGCAGAATTATTTCCATCTCATTGACCATCTCTATCAGTGACACGGCTACACATCAGGCTGTATTCTTACAGCATAGATGTTATTTCGTATATATGAGAGATTCCTGTGTACACATCATATATACAGTCACAATCAGATGTGTATATCTGACTTTAAAAATACGGGGACTGCTTTATTGAAGCAGCACAAGTAACTAATTTTTTGATTGGTTTATTTCATTTTTGTGGACTAAGCACAGCTATTACTGTATATATAAATTTATGATGACTGTTATCTGAGAAATAGAACATTTTATCATATTTTCTATTTTAATTACAGTTTAAATTCATTAGGAGTCAGAGTCAATGCATTTTCTTCCGACTCCGACTCCAGGTACCCAAAATTACTTTGACTCCACAGCCATAGACCCCGAACAAGCATGCAGCAGATCAGGGTTTTTTTACATTATTGTCAGATCTGACAAGATTAGCTGCATGCTTGTTTCTGGTGTTATTCAGACACCACTGCAGCCAAACAGATCAGTGGTGCTGCCAGGCAACTGTATTGTTTAAAAGGAAACAGATATGGCAGCTTCCATATCACTCTCACCTCGGGTTCACTTTAACACAAGGTTTGTGTGAACATTGTGCCTGCTGAGTGGGTGTAATGCTTGCCCTGGCACGGACTCCCAGCGTTCGCTCCTTGTGGGGGGTGTAATACTTGCATTCGCTGCTTGCCCAGAGTCCTCATTGTCTGCTTCTGCAGGAAGGTAGTGTAGACGCAGCTTAGACCTGGCATTTGCCACTCCACTGCTCCTTTTTGGCCGAGTGTCTGACCTAATTCTCTTCCTATGAGGGAGATTATGTGCAAACAGCTCATTGTGGTGTTTCCAGGCCCTCGCTATAATTACGCTTCCTCCGTGTGAGCTACGGAGACGACAACTCATCCACATAAGCTGCACGCCAGATCTGGTCTTGTTTAAAGTACCACTATCGCGAAAAAAGTAGGCAGTTAAACTCTGACAGAACTGACAGGTTTTGGGCCAGTCCATCTCCTCATGGGGATTCTCAGGTTTTTCTTTGTTTTCAACAGCATTTCCTGAACAGCAGTTTAACTGCCAAAATAGTAAGATACCAGCCAGCCTTCCTACTCACTTCCACACTATTTTGGCAGTTAGACTTTGCAGCTGCTGTTCAGGAAATGCTGTTGAAAACCCTGAGAATCCCCCAGGAGGAGATGGACTGGCTCGAAACCTGTCGGTTTAGTCAGATTTTGTTCCTTTAAACAGCAATGTGTCTCTCCTCCCGCAGACCGCATCGCTCAGAACCGCAAGACCATTGTGTGCCCCATGATTGACGTCATCGACCACGACAACTTTGGCTACGAGACGCAAGCTGGAGATGCCATGCGGGGAGCCTTCGACTGGGAGATGTTCTACAAGAGGATCCCCATTCCCACCGAACTGCAGAACCCCGACCCCAGCGAGCCCTTTGAGTGAGTCTCTCATGCTTGTCTGCGCAGTTTTGTGTTTTTTAATACAGTCACAGCTCTGCAACATCCAGTCCCTGGTGACAGTTTGCCTTTTCACGGGCTTAAAGGACCACAATTGGGAAAAATTGTAACATTTAAAATACACGTAAACACATACAAGCAAGAAGTGCATTTCTCCTAGAGTAAAATGAGCCATAAATTACTTTTCTCCTATGTTGCTGTCACTTACAGTAGGTAGTAGAAATCTGACAGAACCAACAGGTTTTGGGCTAGTCCATCTCTTCATGGGGGATTCTCAGCATGGCCTTTATTTTTTAAAAAAAGACTCCCCCTGAAAAGGATTTGTACAAAGATGCTGGCCAGCCTCCCTACTTGCTGCACATTTTTTTTGGGCAGTTGGACGGAGCGACTGTTATTCACTAAGTATTTTTGAAAATAAAGAAAACTCTGAGAACCCCCCCATGAGGAGATGGGCTAGTCCAATAAGGAATTACTTACCGTACTTTGCTTACCTATCCTGTTGTTTTTAGTGTTTACTGTCAGATCTAGAAGAAATTATATGAAAACAAAAAAAGAAAGAAAATATTTTAGCTGGCTTCTTTAACCCTTTCTGGACCAGCACCCTCTGCCCCCTTAAGGACCAGAGGGTGCTGGTCCAGCAAACCGCCGCTTCCCGACGAATCGCCGCAAGTTACCGTCGCTCCCGCCGTACACGCCGCTCTGTCCCCGCCGCAGGCTGCTCTCTCTGCCGTCGCTATGACGGCAGAGCGCTGTGCGCCGGTCAGGAGCCGCTTTCATTGGCTTCTGACCCTGTCACTCCATGTAAGCCAATGGGAACGGCTTACAGGAATGACAGGGCCAGGAGCCAATAAAAACAGCTCCTGCCCGGCTCTCAGTGCTCTGCTGTCATAGAGGCGGCAGGGCATCACATTGCGGCGGGGGCAGAGCGGACCGAGCGACGGGGACTGGCTGGGGCGCGCGGTCATTGGGACGTAGAGTTTATGTCCGGTCAGGACCGCAGCGCCCCCTGCCCGCCGTAGATTCGTACTCGCTCGGTCCGCAGGTAGTTAATGCTTCTCTGTGATTCCAAAAATGACATCACTTCCGCCCTTTTTTTCAGCCATGCTCTGTATTCATTTTCCCTTCCTACTGCCACAACTTACTGTCCCTCCCACAGCAAAATGTCTCCTAGACAACAGGCTTACATTACTGTGCAATCCCTTCAATTACCTTCTGGCCATAGTGTCCTTATCTTATACAGAATAGGAAGCTTTCTGTTTTGTCTGCTGAGATAAGCTTGTTAGTGTAGCTAAAAAAATACCCCTACAATCCTGCTGGCACTGCACAGCTCCTGCAGTTAGGCAAAGACATCTAGACCAGGTAAAAAGACAAAAATAAATGGGGGACATATAGGGAGGGAGGGCAAAGGGGATTACATATATTTTGGGGCAATTTTCAATTTTTGTTTGCCACAACTCCCTTTAAAGGGTCAGTCCAGACCAAACTTTTATTTAGTTTTGTGTTGAGATACTGGAGATTGAACTGAGTATATGTATAAAAAAAGCAAACAAGTTATAGCATCACAGCAGTAAGTTTTTTAAAGAAAATCTGTAATGAAATAATCTCCCCTGGGGGGTACTCACCTCGGGTGGGTGAAGCCTCCGGGTCCTATTGAGGCTTCCCTCGTCCTCATCGGTCCCACGGCGGCGGAGAAAATCCTCCAGGAGCGGCGGGGATGTAAATATTTACCTTTTGGCTCCAGTGCAGGCGCAGTACCCACTCTTCCCACAAAGATAGGTGAAAATAGACGATCTCCGTCGGGCCGCTCTACTGCGCAGGCACAAGTCGCCTGCACCTGAGCAGTAGAGCGGACCCGACAGAGATCGGCTATTTTCGCCTATCTCTGACAGAAGAGCCGCAACAGCGCCCCTGCTGGAGCCAGGAAAGGTAAATATTGCACAGGCTGTCGGATTTGTCGCCTGTGCGTTCCGTGGGCTGCAGCGAGACCGCCGTGGGACACAAGAGGATGGGGGAAGCCTCGATAGGGTCCAGATATTTCCCCCTACTGAGGTGAGTACCCCCAGGGGAACTTTTTTTCAGTACAGGTTTTCTTTAAGTGTTAGAAAGAAGTATCTGAGCCTGAATTCAAACATTCCAAACAGTGAGTAAATATTGTACTCCATTGTCCCTGAAAGTAATCCTTAGTATAGTAATGTAAGAGCTCAGTTCCTTTTAAACATGATTTTAGTGCCCATTTTTGTAAATATTTTTTTTACTGTATGTAATTTTCAAATATGGAAAATCTGTACATCAGTCTCAGATATGCAGTAAAGGGAGCAGACCGGGGCTAATCTTTGGCTATGAGATACATGAGCAACGTTTGGGCAGAAGGTGATTAGCGCCTTTGGGCAGCTGCTCTGCTTTGCTCCCGTTATCGCTCATCTGCTGTGATAGATCAGATACTTGAAAGTTTGAATATTCAGAGGACGTACCGGCTCCAACGCCTGATTTCAGAGACATCGAATGAACGACATGTGTTACATAGTTTGGTTGAAAAAAGACATCTGTCCTTCAAGGTCAACCAGGAAAAAAAATCGCCATCCTGAACCTGCACATATTGAAGTTGATCCAGGGAAAAGGCAAGAAACCTTTACAAGGCCTGGGCCAAATAGCCTTAAAAGGGAAAAATTCCTACCTGACTCCAAATGACGGATAAATCCCTGGATCATCTCTTCCCTGGTCTTACCTGATAATTATAGCCGTGGATGCCCATCAATGCAAGGAAAGCATCCAAGCCCTTTTTACATTCAGATATAGAGTTTGCCATAACTACTTCCTGAGGTAAGATATTCCATATTTTAACCACTCTCACTGTGAAGGACCCCTTTCTAAATAGATGGTAAAATCTCCTATCCTCCATACGCAAGATCATGTCCCCTTGTCCGTTGTACAACCCTAGGGACAAAAAGCTCACCTGCCAAGCTTTTGTATTGCCCTCTGATATACTTATACATGTTAAGCAGGTCACCTCTCAGTCACCTTTTTTTCCAAGCTAAATAAGCCAGGTTTGTGTAACCTTTCTTGGTAAGTGAGATCTTCCATCCCTCTAATCAATTTACTGTATATGCTCGAGTATAAGTCTAGAAATTTAGGTCTGACTCACTAAATAAAAGTATAGGGGTCGACTTGTACTCGAGTCCAACCTAAATGTATGACTCATAACCTTTATAGAGCAAGCCGTAGCTGCCAGCATGCTTTATAATCCTCCTCCCATCTTTACTTTTTGCTTGGAAATGCACCACGTTGTATATCTTGTGTAGTATCTATTGCCTGTAAGACACGGGCACGTTTGCCAACCAATGGCTTCAAAACTGAGCACACTAAGTAATGTGTGTACTATTAATGACATTCCCAGTTGCACCAACTGACCCAGTGGTAAAAAGTGTCTCTTACCTGGTAAGGGAGAAAAATACTGGCCTGCAGTACTTACTAAGGAGAGGGAGTGGATGATGGCTGCACTTAAAGAGAACCTGAACTGAAAATAAAGTCAAAATAACCATACACAGTTCATACTTACCTCCTGTGTAGTCTACTCAATCTCTTTCTCCTCTCCTGCGTCCCATTTGTCCACTGTGATCAATGGAATTCTCCGTTCTCCATTTTAGAAATGGCCATTACCCCATAACAGCTTCCTGGTCAGCACACTGTTAAACTGTAATACCGCCCACTTGAGCCATAGGGAAACATGGACATTGCCTTGCACATTCAGTTGTAACTGACAGCTGCTGATATATAACTGACAGCAACTGTTATATTTCAGTTCTGACAAAATATTGTCAGAACTGGAAGGGATCACTTTAAGAAGAAAATGGTGAGCTTCTGAGAGGAACTGATGGCGAGGTAAGTATGTAATATTCATTTGCAGCTACGTCATGTGTTTATTTTAAATAATTTTACTTGCTTCTGGTTCCCTTTAAGGGCTGTAATATGTTGTACAGTGCAGTCACTAACCCCTCCTGGTCCCCAAGTGCAGCCAATAACTGTGCTGGGTAGACTTATACTTGAGTCACTACAAAATTCCAGTTTAAAAATTGGAGTCTATTGAGACTTATACAGGAGGTCGACATATATTCGGGGATATACGGTAGTTTCCCATCTTTGTACCCATTCCAGAAGGTCAATTTCCTTTCTATAGTGTGGTGCCCAAAACTGTATCCCATATTCCAGCTGTGGCCTCACAGGTACTTATACTAGTGTTGTAGCGCTCAGTGCAGTGCAATGCTAAATTTCGCATTGAAATTTCCCAACATGTCCGAACACACATTGAATCGATGAACAGTCCAAAGTCAAATGTGAATCCATCAGATAGCCTGAAACAAAAGATGTCCATCAGATTAATCAAAGTGATTAAATCGACCAGAAAAAGTCCCCAGCTGCTGGGAGCCCGAGTGGCCCTAAAGGTGCCCATACATTACTCGATTTTCCAGTATGATCGACTGTTTAATTCGATAATTTTAGCAGAGCAGAGACAGTTATGTTCCGTTCTGCTTGATCAATGGATATTGGTCAGATCGACAAATTTACTTGATCGGACAGAATGGGAAATATTGGTCGATTGTAAGGCAATCGGCTACTGTTCACATGATTTTGATTGACACCGAATCGATTTTTGGGATTAGGAACACAGAGACACAATGTCGATCAGGTCGAATGGGAAGGAGAATTGCATAGAATCTCGCTTGCAGTGTGTGCCCAATAAAGTCGATCACTTAAAGGACAACTGAAGCAAGAGGGACATGGAGGCTGCCGTGTTTATTTATTTTTAAACAATACCAGTTGCCTGGCAGCCCTGCTGATCCTCTGCCTCTAATACTATTAGCCATAGCCCCTGAACAAGCATGCAGCAGATCAGGTGTTTCTGGCATTATTGTCAGATCTGACAAGATTATCTGCATGCTTGTTTCTGGTGTTATTCAGGACACTACTGCAGCCACATAGACCAGCCGGGCTTCCGGTCAACTGGTATTGTTTAAAAGGAAATAATATGGTAACCTCCATATACCTCTTACTTTAGTTCCCCTTTAATCACTTGATAGCAAAATCGAGTAATGTAGGGCTACCTTAAAGAACAAGCGACACCCATGCTAACCTAGAAATAAAAAACACATATATAAGTAGATAAATACTGCTTCTACTTACATAACAGATGTATTGTACTGTCCGCATTATGATTCCTGTGAATTGTATAAAGGAAAAGCAAAGAATCCTATTCTAGACAGTTTCCATCTTGGTTACCTTTGACCTCCTGACATAATTTCCTCCCTCACTCTTCTTTTCTCCTCTTGCTAATTATGTATTCGTTACCCGCCCCTCTCCCAGAGTCTTCAGACACTCCCACTGAGGTCTATACTAGGAAGTGCACTGTCTTCTGTCATTAGAAGGAGGGGGAAATAAAGGGAAGAGGAGGAATATATTATAGATAAAAAGACCCCCAGCATGCAACTGTTTGGCAATGGCAATTAAATAGCCAGTGCTCCTAAGGTATGTGATATAACTCCAAACTATAACAGCAGAAAAAGTTTTGAATGCAGGATTAGCATCTTTATCACTTAATACACTCAGACCAGTTGCTGTTGAAATTTGAATTTTTATGGTGACAATCCCGCTTTAACCTCCCTGGCGGTAAGCCTGACACAGTGTCGAGCTAGCCACCGCAGGGGATTACATGGCCTCGGGAGGATTTTTTTTTTAAAAAAACGGTTTTATATTGTTAAGCTAGCACTTCGCTTGCTAACTATGTGTGGCAAGTCCCTCCGGTCCCCACCGATCACCTCCGGTATACATACCCCCCAGGGATCCCACGATGCCGCAGCCTCCCGATCAGCTCCAGGCTTCGCTATGGGGAGGATCGGAACTGCGCATGACGTCATGTCCGATCATCGCCATAGCGACAGTGAAGCTTATTGCTGAAGCTGCGGCTCTTGTGGGATTGTGGACGGGTAAATATTGCCGGCGGCGATCGGGGGGGGGGGGGGGTCAGAGAGGGCGACTTGCCGCACATAGTTAGCTAGCCTAGTGCTAGCTAACAAATAGAAAACATTTTTATTAAAAAAAAATCCCTCCCGCGGATGCACCCACTGCATCTGCATACAGCCAGGGAGGTTAAGAGCCAGTTCACACAGGAGAAGGTTGGCGTCTGTTCACACGGTTTACCAGGACCGCGTCCTGCTTTGTGATAAATATCGTGTTTCCCCGAAAATAAGACACTGTCTTATATTAACTTTTGCTCCAAAATATGTGCTAGGGCTTATTTTCAGAGGATGTCTTATTTTGGGGGGAAACACTGGTAGTTTTCCTATACAAAATGTATATACTGCATGCCATTCTGAACCACAAGCAGCATGCACAGAGCTTGTGGTTTGCAGATATAAGCTCTCACAAGAAATTGAGTCTGCTGTTATGCTAATGTGGGTAGTGCTGGGAATACACGGTACGTGTTTGAGCCATTTAGATGGTTCGATTGATAATTTCCGACATGTCCGATCTCCCGCCCGATCGATTCCGCGCTCGATTTTGCATGGAGTACAGTGGGAAAAGATAAGAGAATTGGGCGCAAAATTGAGCGGGGAATCGATCGGGCGGCAGAATCGCACCGTGTATTCCCAGCATAAGAGTCTATTTCTTGCAGGCAGAGAACTCTGTCAGGCTCCCCAGAGCTATGATAGGATAAGCTGTGTGTCCTGGGAAGAGGTTAAAGCAGGCCATACACTGGCTCGATTCACGGCCGTTTCGACAGCAGATCCGATCCTGGGATCGGATCTGCTGCCAATCGCTTGCGCTAAACGCACCCGCCGATCCGATTCCCTCCCGAAATCGGATCGGACCGTCGATCGCGCCGTGCGGGAAATTACCCTCGATCGCCCGGCGGTAGGAGCGCGTCGCTTGCGGCGTACGATTCGGGCCCGATCCGAGCATGTATACATTACCTGAAGCTGGCTCCGGGGTCCTCTTCTCCTCGCTGCACCGCATTTCCGCATGTCCCAGTGTACGCTTATACTTCCTGTGTCACTCCGGTGACCAGGAAGTTGAAATAGAGGGCGCTCTATTTGAACTTCCTGGTCACCGGAGTAACACAGGAAGCGCCGGGATGGAGCAAGAACAGCGGTGCGGTGCAGTGCGGAGAAGATGCCCGGGAGCCAGCCTCAGGTAATGTATACGGGGGGGGGGGGGGGACAGGCGGCAGGAGCAGCTGAACAGATTGTGATCGGTTTCAGGCTGAAATCGATTCACAATCTGTTTGCAGTAAAGGCAGCCATACGATCCCTATCTGATCAGATTCGATCAGATAGGGATCTGTCAGCTGGTCGATCTAATGGCACATCGACCAGTGTATGGCCACCTTAAGTGCTGCTGATGCATATCAGGACAGATCAGGAGGGCTGACTCCAACAAAAACACAAATTGCCTGACACATATACAGGACTGAAGAACTCACATTATACAGCTGTTCTTCTGTATCCAGGCTTTCTATTGAGCGTGACTTGCTGGTGTCATGTGGGCTGCTGCTAGGGCTTAAACTCAGGGGAGGACTTATATTTCAAGCATGCTGGAATTCCTGCTAGGGCTTATTCTCAGGGATGTCTTACTTTAGGGGAAACACGGTCTGACCTTTTATCTCAATGCATTTACCTTTGATTGTTCAAGCGCTGCGGTCAATCAAATTTTCTGAGATGCTGCGCGTAGCTCCTAGCGCAGCTGCGTTCTCAGACCCATAACCCCCCGGTGCTCAAAACGCGGCAACGAACCAATGAGAAATGTTGCCAATTCGCTAGCAGAAAAGCTCTTAACATCAGCGAAACGAGCTGACTAGCAATTGCCCATGTGAAGCAGCACAGAGAAAAATGCACTGTAAGCTGCTTTTTTCCTATGTTGCTGTGGGAAAAAGTAATTTACAGTGCATTGTACCCTGGGAGTAGTGTATGTTTATACTTATGTATTTTCAATTTCACAATTTTTCATGACAATAGTTTTTTACAAGTTGGTGTGTCATGTCTCCTCCTTGACAGAGCGCCCCAATTCATGCCCCCCCTATAAATACTAAGCAATAATACCTACAAAATAGTCAGACTGAATACGTTTACTGTTGCTAGCTGTGACAGGTCCTCTTCTGTGGTGGTGCTTGGCAACAACACACAGATAGAAAGCTGCCTTCTGGTCCTTTCGCTCTCAGATTTAGAAGTTCAAGGACAATGCCCAAATCACCTTTTTCCCTGTGGCATCTGGTAATTAACTGCACTAAATTTAGCAGCTGTATTAAGATACGAGTGATAAGGCCCTTCAGAATTATCGCGCTAAACTCTCTCCTGCCTTCCTTTTCAATCCATTGTTTGTTTTTTAATCTCGCGTTAATGGCATTCTGGCTTCGCCGTTTATTAATATCTGACCGTGTTTACGGGCGCCGCTGCCTCTGAGCGCCATTTCTGTACATACTTAATAAATTATTTTCCAAATCTAGATGTAAAAAATATTGAAATTATTATTATTTAGTATTTATATAGCGCCGACATCTTCAGCAGCACTGTACAAAGTATATATTGTCTTGTCACTAACTGTCCTCAGAGGGGCTCACAATCTATTCCCTACCATAGTCCTATGTCTATGCATGTATTGTTTAGTGTATGTATCGTAGTCTAGGGCCAATTTAGGGGGAAGCCAATTAACTTATCTGTATGTTTTTGGGATGTGGGAGGAAACCAGAATGCTCAGAGGAAACCCACACAGACATGGAACAAGGCCGAGTGGGGACGGCATTTCCTCACACGCCTGGTGAGTGGTTGCTTCCTTAGCGACCCAGTTTTGTGAGTATATTACCTCATTTTACACATTCCCTGGTGTATTGTCAAAACACCACATTGGGCTTCCTGTGTCTTTTTTTATTTTTTTTTACAAGTACCGCCATTTCCCCGATCAATAGTGTGTCAACTTTCGACACTGATTTTAGCCTCTGTCTTATAATATGGGAACATCACATCCAACTGTGTACAATATGTGTCATTCTTTCTCAACCCTCTTAGGGCCTTTTCCACTGCACAGCTGAATCGCAAAATTGCAAATCGCTAGTGATTGTTAAATCGCTAGGGTTGCTACTTTATCATAAAAATCATGACAAGTATTTTCCACTATAGTGATTCGATTTGCAAATCGCAATCGCTTTCTGGAGCGATTTTAACTACTACAAGACCTACTACAAGACCCTAACTCTATGAACTATTGACCCTTTTTATCTCTTTCCTGCTCTCAGAAGCCATTTTCTGCTAGGAAAGTGTTTTATAGTTGGAATTTCTTTTCAGTGAGGGTCACGCTGTAGTCACTTCCTGTCTGAGTCAGGACTGAGTCAGCCACTTACATACCTGATGTTTAACTCTTTCAGGCAGAGAAAGAAAAAAAGCTGACAGAGAGGTGACCTATTAACATGTATAAATACATCAGAGGGCAATATAAAAGCCAGGCAGATTAAATTAACGGACAAGGGGACATGATCTGCGTTTGGAGGAAAACAAATTTTGTAAGAGTGTTTGAAATCTGGAATATCTTATCTCAGGAAGTAGTCAAACTCTATCTGCATTTAAAGGAAATCCGTAACAAAAGGGATATGGAGGCTGCCATATTTATTTCCTTTTAAGCAATACCAGTTGCCTGGCTGCCCTGCTGATTCTCTGCCTCTAATACTTTTAGCCATAGACCCTGAACAAGCATGCAGCAGATCAGGTGTTTCTGACATTATTGTCAGATAGGACAAGAGTAGCTGCATGCTTGTTTCTGGTGTGATTCAGACACTACTGCAGCCAAGGAGACCAGCAGGACAGCCAGGCAACTGGAATTGTTTAAAGGGAAATAATATGGCAGCCTCCATATGTCTCTCACTTATCCTTTAAAGAGGAGCTGTCAGCCATACTATCTCAGAAAAAAAAAAACACATATACAGGATCTTCTCAAAAAATTAGCATATTGTGATAAAGTTCATTATTTTCTGTAATGTACTGATAAACATTAGACTTTCATATATTTTAGATTCATTACGCACAACTGAAGTAGTTCAAGCCTTTTATTGTTTTAATATTGATGATTTTGGCATACAGCTCATGAAAACCCAAAATTCCTATCTCAAAAAATTAGCATATTTCATCCGACCAATAAAAGAAAAACGTCAACCTTCAAATAATTACGTTCAGTTATGCACTCAATACTTGGTTGGGAATCCTTTTGCAGAAATGACTGCTTCAATGCGGCGTGGCATGGAGGCAATCAGCCTGTGGCACTGCTCAGGTGTTATGGAGGCCCAGGATGCTTCGATAGCAGCCTTAAGCTCATCCAGAGTGTTGAGTCTTGCGTCTCAACTTTCTCTTCACAATATCCCACAGATTCTCTATGGGGTTCAGGTCAGGAGAGTTGGCAGGCCAATTGAGCACAGTAATACCTTGGTCAGTAAACCATTTACCAGTGGTTTTGGCACTGTGAGCAGGTGCCAGGTCGTGCTGAAAAATGAAATCTTCATCTCCATAAAGCTTTTCAGCAGATGGAAGCATGAAGTGCTCCAAAATCTCCTGATAGCTAGCTGCATTGACCCTGCCCTTGATAAAACACAGTGAACCAACACCAGCAGCTGACATGTCACCCCAGACCATCACTGACTGTGGGTACTTGACACTGGACTTCAGGCGTTTTGGCATTTCCCTCTCCCCAGTCTTCCTCCAGACTCTGGCACCTTGATTTCCGAATGACATGTAAAAGTTGATTTCATCCGAAAAAAGTACTTTGGACCACTGAGCAACAGTCCAGTGCTGCTTCTCTGTAGCCCAGGTCAGGCACTTCTGCCGCTGTTTCTGGTTCAAAAGTGGGTTCATGCTTCCATCTGCTGAAAAGCTTAATGGAGATGAAGATTTCATTTTTCAGCACGACCTGGCACCTGCTCACAGTGCCAAAACCACTGGTAAATGGTTTACTGACCATGGTATTACTGTGCTCAATTGGCCTGCCAACTCTCCTGACCTGAACCCCATAGAGAATCTGTGGGATATTGTGAAGAGAAAGTTGAGAGACACAAGATCCAACACTCTGGATGAGCTTAAGGCCGCCATCGAAGCATCCTGGGCCTCCATAACCCCTGAGCAATGCCACAGGCTGACTGCCTCCATGCCACGCCGCATTGAAGCAGTCATTTCTGCAAAAGGATTCCCGACCAAGTATTGAGTGCATAACTGAACATAATTATTTGAAGGTTGACTTTTTTTTATTGTTTTAAAAACACTTTTCTTTTATTGGTCGGATGAAATATGCAAATTTTTTGAGATAGGAATTTTGGGTTTTCATGAGCTGTATGCCCAAATCATCAATATTAAAACAATAAAAAGCTTGAACTACTTCAGTTGTGTGTATTTGAATCTAAAATATATGAAAGTCTAATGTTTATCAGTACATTAACCACTTGCCGACCGCACGCTTATACCGTGCGTCGGCAAAGTGGCAGCTGCAGGACCAGCGACGCACATCTGCGTCGCCAGCTGCAGGCTAATTAATCAGGAAGCAGCCGCTCGCGCGAGCGGCTGCTTCCTGGCAATTCACGGCGGGGGGCTCCGTGAATAGCCTGCGGGCCGCCGATGGCGGCTCGCAGGCTAAATGTAAACACAAGCGGAAATAATCCGCTTTGTTTACATTGTACGGCGCTGCTGCGCAGTAGTGTTGGGCGAACAGTGTTCGCCACTGTTCGGGTTCTGCAGAACATCACCCTGTTCGGGTGATGTTCGAGTTCGGCCGAACACCTGACGGTGCTCGGCCAAACCGTTCGGCCATATGGCCGAACTAAGAGCGCATGGCCGAACGTTCCCCGAACGTTCGGCTAGCGCTGTGATTGGCCGAACGGGTCACGTGGTTCGGACCCGAACGCGCTCTGATTGGCCGAACGGTCACGTGGTTCGGGTAAATAAATACCCGAACCACGTCATATCTCCGCCATTTGTCTGTGGGTTTAGCTTTGGGTAGGCAGGCAGGGTAGTTCGCGCTCCAGCCACGCTAGCCAGGGTCCCCCCTGTCATTGTGTCACTGCTGGGAACAGTAGTACACCGCTTGCTCAGCCACACTATATAGCATTCTGTTTACTGCCACTCTGTGTACCTCGCTCAGCCACACTATATAGCATTCTGTTTACTGCCACTCTGTGTCTGCTGGGAATAGTAGTACACCGCTTGCTCAGCCACACTATATAGCATTCTGTTTACTGCCACTCTGTGTACCTCGCTCAGCCACACTATATAGCATTCTGTTTACTGCCACTCTGTGTCTGCTGGGAATAGTGGTACACCGCTCGCTCAGCCACACTATATAGCATTCTGTTCACTGTTCTGTGTCTGCTTGGAATAGTGGTACACCGCTCGCTCAGCCACACTATATAGCATTCTGTTTACTGTTCTGTGTCTGCTGGGAATAGTGGTACACCGCTCGCTCAGCCACACTATATAGCATTCTGTTTACTGTTCTGTGTCTGCTGGGAATAGTGGTACACCGCTCGCTCAGCCACACTATATAGCATTCTGTGCACTGTTCTGTGTCTGCTGGGAATAGTGGTACACCGCTCGCTCAGCCACACTATATAGCATTCTGTTCACTGTTCTGTGTCTGCTGGGAATAGTGGTACACCGCTCGCTCAGCCACACTATATAGCATTCTGTTTACTGTTCTGTGTCTGCTGGGAATAGTGGTACACCGCTCGCTCATCCACACTATATAGCATTCTGTTCACTGTTCTGTGTCTGCTGGGAATAGTGGTACACCGCCCGCTCAGCCACACTATATAGCATTCTGTTCACTGTTCTGTGTCTGCTGGGAATAGTGGTACACCGCTCGCTCAGCCACACTATATAGCATTCTGTTCACTGTTCTGTGTCTGCTGGGAACAGTAGTACACCGCTCGCTCAGCCAGAGTATATAGCATTGTGTTTACTGCCACTCTGTGTACACCGCTCAGCCAGACTATATACCATTGTTTACTGACACTCTGTGTACACCGCTCAGCCAGACTATATACCATTGTTTACTGACACTCTGTGTACACCGCTCAGCCAGACTATATACCATTGTTTACTGCCACTCTGATTCTGCTGGGAACAGTAGTACACCGCTCGCTCAGCCAGACTATATAGCATTGTGTTTACTGCCACTCTGTGTACACCGCTCAGCCAGACTATATACCATTGTTTACTGACACTCTGTGTACACCGCTCAGCCAGACTATATACCATTGTTTACTGAAACTCTGTGTACACCGCTCAGCCAGACTATATACCATTGTTTACTGCCACTCTGATTCTGCTGGGAACAGTAGTACACCGCTCGCTCAGCCAGACTATATACCATTGTTTACTGACACTATATAGCAGACTATATAGCATTGTGTGTACACCGCTCAGCCAGACTATATACCATTGTTTACTGACACTCTGTGTACACCGCTCAGCCAGACTATATACCATTGTTTACTGCCACTCTGATTCTGCTGGGAACAGTAGTACACCGCTCGCTCAGCCAGACTATATACCATTGTTTACTGACACTCTGTGTACACCGCTCAGCCAGACTATATACCATTGTTTACTGCCACTCTGATTCTGCTGGGAACAGTAGTACACCGCTCGCTCAGCCAGACTATATACCATTGTTTACTGACACTCTGTGTACACCGCTCAGCCAGACTATATACCATTGTTTACTGCCACTCTGATTCTGCTGGGAACAGTAGTACACCGCTCGCTCAGCCAGACTATATACCATTGTTTACTGACACTATATAGCAGACTATATAGCATTGTGTGTACACCGCTCAGCCAGACTATATACCATTGTTTACTGACACTCTGTGTACACCGCTCAGCCAGACTATATACCATTGTTTACTGCCACTCTGATTCTGCTGGGAACAGTAGTACACCGCTCGCTCAGCCAGACTATATACCATTGTTTACTGACACTCTGTGTACACCGCTCAGCCAGACTATATACCATTGTTTACTGCCACTCTGATTCTGCTGGGAACAGTAGTACACCGCTCGCTCAGCCAGACTATATAGCATTGTGTTTACTGCCACTCTGTGTACACCGCTCAGCCACACTATATAGCATTGCGTACTCTGCCAGTCAGTGTGTATATTGCTGGGATCAGTAATACTCCACTCACCGTCAACCACTATATGAGCTCAACATGAGTTCCCCAGAGACCTCCGCTGTGAGCAGCACTCCCAACAACAGCAACAGCCAACGCCCCACGCAAGCTATAACATCCACCCCAGCAGCCAGTGGTCAGCAGCAGCCCTCCCCGGAGGAGAACGTTGTGTCCATCAGTCCGTCGCCAGAGCGATTAATGAGGGCTGCCATTGAGGAGATGATGGGGCCTGATGTGGAGGAGGAGGTCTGGCTCAGGCCAGCATCCCAAGTTAATGTTGAGGACGATGAGGGGTCTGTGTCTGGGGATGTTGGGGTGGCAGAGGTGGTGGGTGGGTCAGACTCAGGAGAAGAGTTGTATGATGAGGATGATGATCGGGACCATCTGTATGTGCCTCAGAGTCCGACCCCGGAAAACATGTTGTATCGTGTGTTTAGGTACTAAAATCTGCGTTCCCTCCCAGTAGTGTTGGGCGAACAGTGTTTGCCACTGTTCGGGTTCTGCAGAACATCACCCTGTTCGGGGTGACTATATAGCAGACTATATAGCATTGTGTTTAATGCCACTCTGTGTACACGGCTCAGCCACACTATATAGCATTGTGTTTACTTCCACTCTGTGTCTGCTGGGAACAGTAGTACACCGCTCACCCGCCACTGTATAGCATTGTGCTCTGTGTCACTGCTGACAATAGTGGTACACCGCTCACCCACCACTGTATAGCATTTCTGTACTGCCACTGTACTGCTGCCAGTCAGCGTGTACTTTAAGGATAAGTGAAATGAGGAAGAAATCCGGTGAAAGAGGGAGGGGCAAGGGAAGAGGTGTTTCCCCTGACGGTTCACGTACAGGCCACAGGGGAGCACCCAAGAAAACCCACTCAATACTGCCCATGTTGTCCAGGACAACAACCCTCACAGATCCAAAAGAACAGGACCAGATAATTACTTGGATGACCTCTCAAGCGTCCAGCAGTGGGTTAAGCAGCACCAGCACATCACGCACGAGGTCCGAGTCCTCAGCCAGTTAAAGTCTGGGCTTTCTTTGAAGACTGCACTGAGGATGTTACCATGGCGATTTGCAAGGTGTGCAAGACCCGCCTGAGCAGGGGGAAAAGTATTAACAACCTCTCCACCACCAGCATGAGCCGCCACATTCTATCCAAACATCCCACTCTGTGGGCAAACGCGGCAGGACAGGGTACCACCAGCAACACTGCCTCCCTTGGGTTCACCAGACTCACCACCAGACCCGCCTCAGCAGCAGCAGTAGCCCAGCCATTGCGTGGTTCACAACATTCACAAACATCAGACGATGCTGACACTGTCACTTTCCGGACTAGTGCTCTTGAGGTCTCCCAGTGTTCATCAAACACAACAACCAACAGCCCTTCGGTGTGCAGCGCTACGGTTGAGTTGTCTGTCTCTGAGATGTTTGAGCACAAGAGGAAATTGCCAGCAAATGACCCCCGGGCCGTGGCAGTAACAGCCAGCCAGCATAGCCAAGCTTCTGGCCTGCGAAATGCTGCCATATCGAGTGGTGGAGACAAACAGCTTCAAGGGCATGATGTCAGTGGCCATCCCACGTTACGTTGTTCCCAGCCGCTACCACTTTGCGCGCTCTGCAGTGCCTGAGTTGCATGAGCACGTGGTCAGCTAAATAACCCGAAGCTTGAAGAATGCCGTTGCCTGCAAGGTTCACCTCACCACTGACACCTGGACGAGTGCGTTCGGCCAGGGTCGATACATCTCCCTTACCGCGCACTGGGTGAACCTTGTGGAGCCTGGCAGCGATTCCTCACCTGCTACGGCGCGGGTGTTGCCCACGCCGCAAACAGCTGGATAACAACAGCAGCACCTACCTCTCTGACTCCTTCTCCTCCAACGCATCTCAAAGCTGTACCTCATCCGGAAATGCTAACCCAGCACCAGCAGCAGTAGGATCGTGGAAGCAGTGCAGCACAGCTGTTGGCATGCGTCAGCAAGCGTTGCTGAAGCTGATCTGCCTTGGGGATAAGCAGCACACAGGGGAGGAAATTTGGAGGGGAATAAAGGAACAGACGGATTTGTGGCTGGCACCGCTGGACCTGAAACCGGGCATGAAGCTAGACACCTGGCACGAACTGGCAATGTACGCAATAGAGGTGCTGGCTTGCCCGGCAGCCAGCGTTATGTCGGAACGCTGTTTCAGTGCTGCCGGAGGCATCATCACAGATCGGCGTATCCGCCTCTCCACAGAAAATGCAGACCGTCTGACTCAAATTAAAATGAATCAATCCTGGATTGGAAACGACTACGCAACACTCCTGGACCCCAACCAAGTAACATGACCGATGAACATCTGGGATGGTTTAGCGTTTCCGGTCCCTGTTTATTGAACCTCTCATCTGTATTACATTTATGACTGCATGGCGGCAAAAAGCATTGCTGCTATATCCGCACGCTTTTTGTCCTCATGCAAGGCCTGGGTTGTTGTGTCTCACAAAGCGTGGCCTTCTCCTCCTGCGCCTCCTCCTGTTCCATCACGTGTGCTGCTGCTGCTGCTGCTGCTGCTGCTGCTGGGTTACCGTTGCCGGTCCCTGTTTATGGAACCTCTTATCTTTATTACATTTATGACTACATGGCGGTACAAAGCATGCTATCCGCACGCTTTTTGTCCTCATGCAAGGCCTGGGTTGTTGTGTCTCACAAAGCGTGGCCTTCTCCTCCTGCGCCTCCTCCTGTTCCATCACGTGTGCTGCTGCTGCTGCTGCTGCTGCTGGGTTACCGTTGCCGCGTGGTCCCTGTTTATGGAACCTCTTATCTTTATTACATTTATGACTACATGGCGGTACAAAGCATGCTATCCGCACGCTTTTTGTCCTCATGCAAGGCCTGGGTTGTTGTGTCTCACAAAGCGTGGCCTTCTCCTCCTGCGCCTCCTCCTGTTCCATCACGTGTGCTGCTGCTGCTGCTGCTGCTGCTGGGTTACCGTTGCCGCGTGGTCCCTGTTTATTGAACCTCTTATCTTTATTACATTTATGACTACATGGCGGTACAAAGCATGCTATCCGCACGCTTTTTGTCCTCATGCAAGGCCTGGGTTGTTGTGTCTCACAAAGCGTGGCCTTCTCCTCCTGCGCCTCCTCCTGTTCCATCACGTGTGCTGCTGCTGCTGCTGCTGCTGCTGCTGCTGCTGCTGGGTTACCGTTGCCGGTCCCTGTTTATGGAACCTCTTATCTTTATTACATTTATGACTACATGGCGGTACAAAGCATGCTATCCGCACGCTTTTTGTCCTCATGCAAGGCCTGGGTTGTTGTGTCTCACAAAGCGTGGCCTTCTCCTCCTGCGCCTCCTCCTGTTCCATCACGTGTGCTGCTGCTGGGTTAGCGTTGCCGCGTGGTCCCTGTTTATTGAACCACTTATCTTTATTACATTTATGACTGCATGGTGGTACAAAGCATGCTATCCGCACGCTTCTTGTCCTCATGCAAGGCCTGGGTTGTTGTGTCTCAAAGCGTGGCCTTCTCCTCCTGCGCCACCCTCCTCCTGTTCCATCACGTGTGCTGCTGCTGGGTTAGCATTACCGGTCCCTTTTCCTGGAACCTCTTATATGTATTACATTTATGACTGCATGCCGACAAAAAGCATGTTACCTGTGCAAAGAAAACAGACATTTCCCGCATTTAAAAGACAGTTTTCCCTTTGAAACTTTAAAATCGATTTTCTCAAAAACTATAAGCTCTTTTTGCTAAATTTTTTTTTCCTCTTGTACCCACTCCCAAGGTGCACATACCCTGTAAATTTGGGGTATGTAGCATGTAAGGAGGCTTTACAAACCACAAAAGTTCGGGTCCCCATTGACTTCCATTATGTTCGGAGTTCGGGTCGAACACCCGAACATCGCGGCCATGTTCGGCCTGTTCGGCCCGAACCCGAACATCTAGATGTTCGCCCAACACTACTGCGCAGCAGCGCCGTAAGGCAGATCGGCGATCCCCGGCCAATCAGCGGCCGGGGATCGCCGCCATGTGACAGGGGACGTCCTGTCACTGGCTGCACAGGACGGATAGCGTCCTGTGCAGCCCCGATCACCGGGGAGGGGACAGGTAGGAGAGGGAGGGGGAATTTCGCCGCGGAGGGGGGCTTTGAGGTGCCCCCCCCCCGCCAGCCACATGCAGGCAGGAGAGATCGGACCCCCCCAGCACATCATCCCCCTAGTGGGGAAAAAAGGGGGGCAATCCGATCTCTCTGCCTGCTACCTTATCTGTGCTGGGGGCTGCAGAGCCCACCCAGCACAGATCTCTAAACACAGCGCTGGTCCTTAAGGGGGGGTAAAGGGTGGGTCCTCAAGTGGTTAAAGAAAATAATGAACTTTATCACAATATGCTAATTTTTTGAGAGGATCCTGTATAAGTAGATAAATACTTGCTCTACTTACATAACATATGTATTGCACTGTCCTCGATTTGATTTTAGTGATTTTTCTACAGTAAATAAAAGAGAAAATCCTTCTTAGCATTTTCCATTTTAAGTGTGGCTATTTTGAAGCCAATCCTGATGTCATTTCCTCCCTTACTCTCCTCTGTCTGATTGTGTATGTATTGCCCGCCCTCCACTATAGAAAGTGCATTGTCTCAGCATGAGAAATATTGGCCAATCAGAGAGGAACAGAGGTGTGGGAGGGGAAAACAGGAGGGAAAGAGTCTTCAGCCAATCAGGCTGTATTAGTTAAGTCTGAGGGGAAGTACAGAAGCAAAAAAGGATAACCCAGCATGCCCTGCAACTTCCTTTTTGTGTGCCAATTTTTGTGTGTACCAAATAAGAGTCAGGTAAACTGGGGAATGACCATTTATAAACAAGAAAAGTAATAGTGATTTTAACTTTTGGATTGCCTGGTTAGCATCCTTATTACTTGTTTACCAGATAATAATAAAGAACTGATTTTTGATTTTATGCCCGACAGTTACACTTTAAAAATAGCTTGGATACTTTCCTTTCATTGAAGGACCTCTGTAGCTATAATATTATTGCAGGAGGAAGCTTGGTGAGTCTGTTCACTGATTTGTGTTGCTAGGCATAGTACCCATTTAAGGACGTGAAGTCTGCAGTGACGGCGCTTAGTCTGCAATCATTTGACAATTTGCTGTTGCAGCGCAGAGCTGAACAGCTGCCGCTCTCTCCTCCTCGGCACCTCCATGTTCTCCGCTGAGGAACAGCATGCCATGTGTGGCCTTCAGGCCCAGCAAGCCATAGCTCCGCAATCTGTTGTAATCTTTTCTGGCAGCAGCGGGATTAATCAACAAGAACGCCAAGCAGAATCGGAATACCTTCACATTACATTCTGTGTGCCAGCGGAGCATACAGGTGACCACGCCCACAATATACATGTGTGTCAGCGGAGCAGACACGTGACCACGCCCAAAATATAGATGTGTGCCAGCGGAGCATACAGGTGACCACGCCCACAATATAGATGTGTGCCAGCGGAGCAGACAGATGACCACGCCCACAATATAGATGTGTGCCAGCGGAGCATACAGGTGACCACGCCCAGAATATAGATGTGTGCCAGCGGAGCAGACACGTGACCACGCCCACAATATAGATGTGTGCCAGCGGAGCATACAGGTGACCACGCCCAGAATATAGATGTGTGCCAGCGGAGCATACAGGTGACCACGCCCAGAATATAGATGTGTGCCAGCGGAGCAGACACGTGACCACGCCCACAATATAGATGTGTGCCAGCGGAGCATACAGGTGACCACGCCCAGAATATAGATGTGTGCCAGCGGAGCAGACACGTGACCACGCCCACAATAAAGATGTGTGCCAGCGGAGCAGACAGGTGACCACGCCCAGAATATAGATGTGTGACCACGCCCACAATATAGATGTGTGTCAGCGGAGCAGACAGGTGACCACGCCCACAATATAGATGTGTGCCAGCGGAGCAGACAGGTCACCATGCCCACAATATAGATGTGTGCCAGCGGAGCATACAGGTGACCACGCCCAGAATATAGATGTGTGCCAGCGGAGCAGACATGTGACCACGCCCACAATATAGATGTGTGCCAGCGGAGCAGACAGGTGACCACACCCAGAGTATAGATATGTACCAGCGTAGCAGACAGGTGCCCACGCCCAGAATATAGATGTGTGCCAGCGGAGCAGACAGGTGACCAGGCCCAGAGTATAGATGTATGCCAGCGGAGCACACAGGTGAGCAGGCACGAAATATAGATGTGTGCCAGCGGAGCAGACAGGTGACCATGCCCAAAATATAGATGTGTGCCAGCGGAGCAGACAGGTCAGCACACCCACAATATAGATATGTGCCAGCAGAGCAGACAGGTGACCACGCCCACAATATAGATATGTGCCAGCAGAGCAGACAGGTCACCACACCCAGAATGTACATGTGTGCCAGCGGAGCAGACAGGTGACCACGCCCACAATATAGATGTGTGCCAGCGGAGCATACACGTCACCACGCCCACAATATAGATGTGTGCCAGTGGAGCAGACAGGGGACCACCCCCAGAATATAGATATGTACCAGCAGAGCAGACGGGTGCCCACGCCCAGAATATAGATGTGTGCCAGCAGAGCAGACGGGTGCCCACGCCCAGAATATAGATGTGTGCCAACGGAGCAGACAGGTGAGCAGGCTCAAAATATAGATGTGTGCCAGCGGAGCAGACAGGTGACCACACCCACAATATAGATGTGTGTCAGCGGAGCAGACAGGTGACCACGCCCACAATATGTGTGCCAGCGGAGGAGACAGTTGATCCCGCCCACAATATACATGTGTGCCAGCGGAGCATACAGGTCACCACGCCCACAATATAGATGTGTGGCGGCGGAGCAGGCAGGTGACCACGCCCAGAATATAGATTTGTACCAGCGGAGCAGACAGGTGACCACGCCCGGAATATAGATATGTACAGCAGACAGGTGCCCATGGCCAGCATATAGATTTGTGCCAGCGGAGCAGACAGCTGATCAGGCCCGAAATATAGATGGCGTGTGAACTCCAATAACAGTTTTTCTTCTTGCAGGTCTCCAGTCATGGCGGGGGGATTATTCGCCATGGACAGGAAGTGGTTCTGGGAGCTCGGGGGATACGATCCCGGCTTGGAGATTTGGGGCGGAGAGCAGTACGAGATTTCTTTCAAGGTCAGTCTAAAATTTCTGTTACATCCTATGTGGTCCGCAAAGTGCTTGTTGTATATGTTGTGATTTTCACATGCTATGTGAGCTATTTAACCCTTTAGCAGCTGCAGGCCAATTTATTGTAGCAAATTTTCTTTTTATTTGTTACAGTTCCTTGTTTCTAATAAGTACTGCTGTAATGTGTATTTATTGTCACTAGGGGGCAATGTGAGACAATAAAATAGGACTTTTGCTTTCAGTTTCTATATTTTCTGCTGGTAGAGAGAGATTAAAGTATTCCAAGAATTTTCAGCATGATGAGTTCTGCCGACTGAGGTCAAAAGCAGCTCACTTACCTCAAACCAGATAACTCTATCGAAGCTGCTAAATGGTTGAACGCAACCTGTGAGGCTTGCTACAGCCAACTCTGAATACTTTCCTCTGGATTCTGGAAGGGCCTCCCCATCCTCCTCAGGCAGCGATGAGACCCCCGGAGCATGGCCACACAGCCCAGTAACACGAACTCGCTCGGGCTCTGCTGGAAATAGCTGAGTCAATACTACTGCACATGCGGGAGCTGTTGCCAAGCAGTTTTTTTTGTGGAATCCCAGTGCTGGAAAGGGCTGGTGGAGGAGGGCGGGGCAAGCCTCTCCAGGATGCCTTTCCCAAGGTGTGTACCCCACAGGGGCTCTTTTTCCACCTCTACAGGTACTCTTTAATAAAGAACCTTACTGAAAGATGCTAGTAGGGGTAGAAAAAAAATCAAAACATTTCAAAGTGAGAAGTTAAAAAATAGTTGATGATCAAGAAATGATTGATACCCTCCATGTAATTCATTCATGTTCTTGTAGTGCCTGGATGGTGTAATGGTTAAGGGCTCTGCCTCTGACACAGGAGACCAGGGTTTGAATCTCGGCTCTGTCTGTTCAGTAAGCCCAGCACCTATTTCAGTAGGAGACCTTAGGCAAGTCTCCCTAACACTGCTACTGCCTATAGAGCGTGTCCTAGTGGCTGCTGCTCTGGCGCTTTGAGTCCGCAAGGAGAAAAGTGCTATATAAGTGTTCTGTGTTTGTTTGTTTCTTGGATCTGCCGTGAGACTGAGGGTCATCATCTTTACTACTGGCAGACATTAAAAAAAAAAAAAGCACAAACTTTCCTTAGATATAAACACACCCATTAACAGAACCTCGGCTAAAAAAATTATTTTTTTTTCTAGATAAATACGTGTAGAGGGAGAACCCACTTGCTTGGCAGTTGGCAACAGCTGTTATTTCCCACAATGCAATGAGGTTCACAGACAGGAATCTGTCAGAACCATGGTGCTGACATCACACTGTGGGAGGGGTTTTACCACAATATCAGCCATACAGACCCCCTGATGATCCAGTCGAGAAAAGGTAGAGATTTCTTGTGGGAAAGAGGGTATCAGCTACTCATAGTTCAATGCTGGGTTAAAGCTCCTCTTTAAAAGCTCAATTAATCCCAAAAACAAGAGACATTCTAATATCAATCAGGTTGATAAGTTAATATAAATAGTATACTGTATAAGTGATGAACAAGACTTTTATTATGAGCTACATGCGCTTGTCAAACAACAATACAGCTTGCTTCCTGTCTTGTTTGGTGTTAGCTGCGAAGTGGGCCAATAAGAAGTGAACATGTGATTCTGAAAGCAGGAAAAACAACAGAAGTCAGACTATATTGCTCAAAATGACCGTAAGAATATGGCAAAAGTTGGTGGGAAAAAGAAGCAACAGAGGTGGAGCATGGAAGTAGTTTGCACATTTGTTTCTTTAGCTGCACAGGTCTCTGCTCACCTTATCTATATTCAGTTTTATTCAAAATAGGTGGGCGGGTCCTTGTGTCAGTCACTGTACTGGCACCGCCTTCCATGGTCTTGCAGCTCACAAGAAGTGGGAGTCCCAAAACCGTAAGCCAGCCAGTGCAGGGGGTCTTTCGTCTGAAAGGATCGGTGTACAGCTGCAGATGAACACAGCTAGAAAACAGATTTTTAAATTCCAGCGTGCAGTCCTAGACTTAATTCTTACCATTTACACTGTTGTTGTTATTATTAAACTTTAATTATAATGCCCTAACATATTATGCAGTGTTGTACAACAGATAGGGGAGACATTACAACATTAACCTATTGGGGACCACGTTTAGTAAATCTTACGCCGCACTTGTGTCTGTCTAAGCCTGATACAGCGTAGGATTTACGTCACCTGCTGCTTCCACTCCCGACGCAATCGTGCGCACGCAAGAGGGGAGATTAAGCTGTCATATGACAGCTGACATCTCCCCTCAGTGATTAGGAGCCACCGCGATTGGCTCCTGATCACGTGATCACTGTGATCGCTGGCCGATCGTAGTGATCACTATTGAGCAGCGGCGGTAGGAGGGGAAGGGGACTCACTTTCCTGACGTTCCCCCTGTGATCGTCGCTCCCCTCCGCTCTACCCGGCATCTCTCCTAGCTCTGACTTTAAGTGTCTGGGCCCGGCTTTATGACATCATCAAGCCGCGACCTGGAACTTAGCGGCAGTGCGAGCAGGGATGCCGGCCAGAGCAGGGGGGGCTAGAACTGCTCATTGCTGGAGCCTGGGAGGTGAGGAACGCTGCCTAGCTAGCTATACTGGGGATGCGGCTGCCTTACCCCCCCCCCTCCCCCCAGCATGTAAAATGGCCTGGTCCTTAGGAGGGGTTAGGCAGCCGGTCCCCAGGAGGTTAAACAATGTCACACAGGTACATTATAGCATTCGTCAGTGGCACACACAATAGTGATGTAAAAATGTAGGTCACCGTCTGTACCACATGACTTGGCACATGTGACATCCCACGTGCTAATCCCACGTGGTACAGGCGCTTGCAATGACTGGAATAGGTCGGGAATGACGCCGGCAGAGAGGTGAGACTTTAAAGGACCACTATCGTGAAAAATTTTAACGTTTAAAATAAATGTAAACACATACAAATAAGAAGTATGTTTCTTCCAGAGTAAAATGAGCCGTAAATGACTTTTCTCCTATGTTGCTGTCACTTACAGTAGTTAGTAGAAATCTGACAGAACAAACAGGTTTTTTGACTAGTTCATGCTTCATGGGGGATTCTCATAATATAATTTATTTTTTACAAAAGCACTCCCTGCAAAGGCACCTTTTACTCTGGGAGAAATGCACATTTTATTTATGTGTTTTCGTGTGTTTTTAAATGTGGACCTTTAAAACACTGAGCACGAGGACGGGGACGGACACCTTACACCTGAGGGGAAACGGGCCCGAGGGGTCAGTCGAGACTGTAGATCATCACGGTATCAAACGCTGTTTCCGCCATACACCCGATCGAGCTCTTGCAACCAAGATTTTCCAGCTTGTCCTATTGATGCTGTTGTCGGCCCAAAATCGATCGAAAAGGTCGATCGTACGGCCATGTTTACGGCACCGATTCTCTTCTGATTTGGATCGGAAGATCGATCGGGCCGAAATATCAAGTAGTGTTTTGCCACCTTTACTGTCCATCTATTTCAGGGCTTTGTACGTGGCGATATCCTGTGCAATGGCTTTTATACCGATCAGGCCAGTAGACTAATTCAGGGTGCAGTCAGCTTGTGTAAAATAAGAAGCGCCTGTATTATTTTAATGGCGGGTACCCTCTGGAATCCACCAACCAGCAGATCTAGAGGGCAGTTTAACAATAACTCAATTTAAACACTTCTGGGATTAGGCAAAGATCTGCCCTTACTTAAGGAATTAATTAGTACAGATAGCATCGATTGCTGGATCTTGGTTTCTCATCAATATGCTTTGATACGAAGATTGGTTGCACTCGGCCGCGCATTCCCCTGTGTCCGTCCTCATCCCAGAATACGCGAGGGCTTATTTCCTATGCCAGTTCAAAGTGCGCTGATTGTGCGAGCCGCTCAGCAGCGCGTATCATCCAATCACATTTATTTATTGAAGCTGATTGTTTGTCACGGGTTAGTGCACCGTGTATTGCTGCGTGTGCCGGATAGGTGACCTCACTGGTATGGCTCTGACCTTGAGAAGCAACAGAGGAAATCTCCACTGACTGCCTTCAGATAGAGTCCCTGATGCGTACTGAAGTCCAGCGTAGGAAGACAGGGATGATTATCAGGAAAATGAAGTCTTAAAGTGGTAGAATACGTGTAACCGAATGTTCTTAAAATAACAAAAAAAAGGGCTCTGACCAACGATACTGTTATACTTCTTTTACTGATTTTTCTTCTACCTCAACGAATAGACTTCAATTTACAAAGCCTGGCCATATGTGCGAAAGCAGAAAACAGCTGATTGTACCAAACATTTTGTGAAATTTCAATTCATTAAAGGGAACCTAAACTGAGAAGGATATGGATTTTTCCTTTTAAAATAATGCCAGTTGCCTGAATCACCTGCTGATCCTGTGTCTCTAATACTTTTAGCCACAGCCCCTGAACAAGCATGCAGATCAGGTTTTCTGACTGAAGTCAGACTGGATTAGCTGCATGCTTGTTTCAGGGTGTGATTCAGCCACTATTGCAGTCACAGAGATCAGCTGGACTGCCAGGCAACTGGTATTGTTTAACAGGAAACATCCATATCACTCTCAGTTAAGGTACCCTTTAAGGCTGTTACTGCATGGAAAGCTGAAATTACCAACTAGTGAGGTAAAATACAGACAAGTGTGGTAAATTACTGACTTGTGGGGTAAAATACCAACTTGTGAGGTAAAATACCAACTTGTGAGGTAAAATACAGACTAGTGAGGTAAAATATCAAATAGCAAGGTAAATTACTTATGAGGTAATATACAGACTTGTGAGGTAAAATGCAGACTTGTGAGCAGGGCTGTGGAGTCGGAGTGGAGGAGTCGGAGCAATTTGGGGTACCTGGAGTCGGTGGTTTCAATAAAGTGAGGAGTCGGATGATTTTTGAACCAACTCCACAGCCCTGCTTGTGAGGTAAAATATCAACTAGCGAGGTAAAATACAGACTTGTGAGGTAAGTTTACTGACTTGTGGGGTAAAATGCAGAGTAGTGAGGTAAATTACTGACTTCTGAGGTACCGTATATACTCGACTATAAGTCTAAAAATGTAGGTCTGACTCACTAAATAAAACTATAGGGGTCGCCTTATACAAGAGTCACAAGCAACACTGAACACACTGAGTGATGTGTGTACTAATAATGACATTCCCATTTGTAGCAATTTACCCAGTGCTAAGTGACACTTTCTTGATAAAGGAAATACCAAGAAAACACAGGTCTGAAAGTCCTGGCCACAACAATGAACAAGGAAAGGGGGAGAGATACTGTACTGCAGGAGGGGGCAGGGGGAATAATTGCTGGGGCCTGGAGGATGTATTGGCTGAAGTTAAGAGACAGGAGGGGTTATTGGCTGCAATACTGTATGCAGTGCAGTCATTAACCCCTCCTGGTCCCCAAGTGCAGCCATTAACTTTGCTGGGTAGACTTATACTTGAGTCAATTAAAAAAATCACAGCTTAAGAGGGTAAATATTGGGGTCGACTTATACACGAGGTCGACTTATATTCCAGGATATATGGTAAATACCTCAATAAATGTCAATTCACAAAGCCTTAAGGCATTCGGTAAAGGAGAATACAGCTGATCTTACCAAACATTTTGTGAAGTGTGAATTCATTAAAGCTGCTGTCGCACTGAAAGCTGAAATTACCGACTAGTGAGATAAATGACTGACTTGTGATGTAAATACCTCAATAAATGTAAAATCTCAAAGATAAGAGCATGCGGTAAAACAAATGAGAGGTTTAGTATTTCTCTCCAGCCTGGAGATGTCAGTTACTGACAATCCGCCATTCGAAAGGTTATAGAAGGGAGCAAACAGACGGGAAAACTAATTACACTAATCAGGAAAATTAAGAAAGTTAATAATGAAAACGTATTTGCCTACGTTCACAATTTTATTATATAGTAATTACAATTCCAGTATTACAATTAGTAATTACAACAAGATACGGATGGTTTTGAGCTGATACAAATGTTAATTTCATTTTGTGCAGCTTGGACTTGCACTTTACTTGTCAGTATAATTTAAAAAAAACAACACTATCTGTATCACATCTTTCATCCATTTACCCTGCACTGCAATAATTAATCGAATACCAAACAAAATACTGCATGATCCTTTAAAATACTGCATGAAACATTTATGCCGCCTGGACGTGATCCTCACGTTCAGACGGCTGCTACAGTGCTGCTGTGCGCTTCAGCACGCTCCTGCGAGCGATCGTGCGCACGCCCCCGTGCCGCCCCCCGGTAGCCCGGAGATCAGTGAATGGGTACATGGTTCCCGTTCATTGATCTAAGTCCCCAGCAGAAAAATCGATGGATTCCCATCAGAGGCCGCAGTTTTTCTGAAGAAAAAAAAAAGTTTCCCGTCCTCTTAGTGCTTCCTGGAAGTGAACAAAAAAAATCTCACTGTGGTCATCTTGTGGCCAAATAGTAAAACTACATTTACATACATTTTTTAATAAAATAAACCCACATTATTACATTTAAAGAGACTCTGAAGTGACATTAAAAATTGCTTTTTAACTTATAATCAACATGGGCATGTTTGCCCCCGCTAAAACGCCGCTATCCCGCGGCTGAATGAGGGGCCTTTACCCCCCAAATCCCCCCCTGCAAAATCCGCTACCAACTTGGTCGTAGATTTTGCTGCTCATGGAGGCAGAGCTAATGGCCGCAGCCCTGCCTCAGCGTGTCTATCAGCCGGCGGATCTCCGCCTTTCCCCGCCCCTCTCAGTGAAGGAAGACTGATAGGGGCGGGGGGAGGCGGCGATCAGCGCTGATAGACGCCCTGAGAGGCAGGGCTGCGGCCGTTAGCCCTGCCTCAAGCAGGAAGCGCTGCCCGGGAACAACGGAGGGAATTTGGGGGGTAAAGACCCCTCGTTCAGCCGCGGGATAGCGGCGTTTTAGCAGGGGAAAACATGCCCATGTTGATTATAAGGTAAAAAGCGATTTTTAATGTCGCTTCAGAGTCTCTTTAAAATTAACTGTTTCCCACACCAAAAATTACCCACATAAAAATTTTAATGGAAAAAAAAAATACAATAAAAAAAAAAAACAAACCATAAATAGTTACCTAAGGGTCTGAACTTTTTAAATATGCATTTGAAGAGGGTATATTACGAACATTTTTTAATTATACGCTTGTAAATAGTGATGGACGCAAAACTAAAAAAATGCACCTTTATTTCCAAATAAAATATCGGCGCCATACATTGTGATAGGGACATAATTTAAACGGTGTAATAACCAGGACAAATGGGAAAATAAAATACATAGCTTTTAATTATGGTAGCATGTATTAATTTCAAACTATAGTGGCCAAAAACTGAGAAATAATGATTTTTTTTCCCATTTTTTTTCTTAATATTCCTGTTAAAATGCATTTAGAAAAAAATAATTGTTAGCAAAATGTACCACCCAAAGAAAGCCTAATTAGTAGCGGAAAAAACAAAAGCTAGATCAATTCATTGTGATAATTAGTGATGAAGTTATTAGCGAGTGAATAGGAGGTGAAAATTGCTCTGTTGCATAAGGTGAAAAATCCCCGTAGGCTGAAATGGTTACCGTAAATACCATTAAAAAAAAAATCACTCTAATTTAGATTCTGAAATTTATCACTGGTGGTGATATATTCAGTCCTGTCAGGAGCAGCTCTGCGGAATGTTTTTTTTCTAAGAATACCAAAGGCAATAAAAAACAATAATGCCTGGCCTCCGAGAGTGCTCTAGGAAGAGAATTTTGCATAGCTAAACAGCCTAGGCAAAGCATCAGCAATAAATAAGGTTAAGCAATATATAGATCTAGTACTGTAAGTGTTTCTGATGCTGAAACCAGGAAAAATGACTGTAAAAGTGGGTATTCTGAATAATTTAGTATATGTCACTGACAGGGCCTCTTTAACTCTGAGCAATAAGAAAATCAATCATTCCGCCATAAAGAATGTTGACAGTTCCAGCAGTTTGATTTATCCTCGGTTTCTTTGGGATGGCGAAAGGCTGGTCATTTCCTGCCACAGATGTCATCGCCATACGCTGAAGTGTCACAAAGCAGCACAAGAATGATCCCCATCGCATTCCTTTTCCTAAACATCTCCGTCACAAGGCGAGAGCAGCCATCGTCACTGTCCTACTTACCAGATCACTTCCCGGCCACGCCCCTCACCATTAGTCACCCGCTGTGCGCCCCTCTGACAGGTCGCGACAAGTCTCACAGAAACCGCTCCGTTTATTGTGCTGAAATTAAGATAAAGTGGTGCAGCCTTGTGCAGCTGATAGATTAATAACCGTGCTGGTATTGCAGGCACAGAAGGGCGGCTGCAGAGAGGGGGCGGATGGGAACAGGGAAATGAAGGATAGCCGGGCTACGGGGGCTAACTAAGCTTATTTATTCTCATGCTGCGCCGAACAGAACAGCGCGGAGGATACACGGAGATAGACTAGATAAATGGGGCAGATGGATGCCAGGAAACAGCCTGAAACTGCCAAGACTTCGGAGGCGTCGCCAAATCCAGCGCTCGCTTTCTTTTTACGCCATGGCGACGGGAGGCAGCGGCCGGCGAATGTAGGTCTAGGGCTCTGATTGGCGGACTGCCTGTTCCCACAATGAATTTGAACGCCTCAAAAAGAGCGCTGCCCCCCCCCCCCCCCCCCAAACAGAAACTGCAAGACTAATGCTAGGTACTACACAGAGAATTTAATGTGTGCGTTAAACACCAAGTGAACACCTGACATAACTGGCTAAGCAAATTTGGCCTAATTGGCTATTCATGAGGCAATGCTCATGCAAATATCCATTTGCTTTCGCATGCCAACTTAAAGAGACACTGAAGCGAGACTAAATCTCGCTTCAGGTCTTATATATAGCAGGGGCACGTGTGCCCCTGCTAAAACGCCGCTATCCCGCGGCTTAACGGGGGTCCCTTCACCCCCAACCCACCCCCCGCAAACCTGGGTCGGAAAAAGGTCGCTGGAGCTGATCTTCCTGGAGGCAGGGCTAACGGCTGCAGCCCTGCCTCCAGTCGCGTCTATCAGACGCGCATCGCCGCCTCTCCCCCGCCCCTCTCAGTGAAGGAAGACTGAGAGGGGCGGGGGAGAGGCGGAGGTACGCGTCTGACAGACGCGCATGGGGCAGGGCTGCGGCGGTTAGCCCTGCCCCAACCAGGAAGCGCTCCCCCGCTGCTCGGAGGGGGTTTGGGGGGACAGGGACCCCCGTTAAGCCGCGCTATAGCGGCGTTTTAGCAGGGGCACGCATGCCCCTGCTAGCTATGAGGTCTGAAGCGAGATCTATTCTCGCTTCAGACTCTCTTTAAGCAGGGTCAAAAACCAATACTGCAAAGCGGTCGCCCTGCAGGAATTAGTTTATGCTACATAAGCACTATCCAGGAGCGTCATGGGGAGGCTTCCCCATGCCCCCATACAACCGGGGGGGACCGCGGGGTCCCAGGTGCTCTCACTGCCTGAGAACCACAGCGGCACCCCGGAGGGGGAGGGTGGGTGGCACAGGGCCCCCCAAGTGTGGCCAGCGCCGGGGAGAGCCGTCCGCACCCACCTCCCAATATTAAAAACAGGCACTTACCTTAACGTCCATTACGTTCTGCTACTGAGCATAGCTTGTGTGCAACACATTTGAAAGGGAAAGGAATGAAGCATGGGTCGCACTGAGCTTTGGAGCCCAGGGCTGGCTCACACACTGCACTCCAAGGGGGGAGGTACACATGATGAGATTTACTGGCAGATCGATTATTTCTGACAGGTCCAATCCGATTGCCGATTTATTTTCTGATAATTTTTCTATTCATAGTTACATAGTTACTTGGGTTGAAACAAGACATACGTCCATCGAGTTCAACCAGTATAAAGTACAACACCAGCCTGCTCCCTCACATATCCCTGTTGATCCAGAGGAAGGTGATAAACCCATACAAGGCATGGTCCAATTAGCCCCAAACGGGAAAAATTCCTTCCCGACTCCAGATGGCAATCAGATAAAATCCCTGGATCAACATCATTAGGCATTACCTAGTAATTGTAGCCATGGATGTCTTTCAACGCAAGGAAAGCATCTAAGCCCCCTTTAAATGCAGGTATAGAATTTGCCATAACGACTTCCTGTGGCAATGCATTCCACATCTTAATCACTCTTACTGTAAAGAACCCTTTCCTAAATAAATGGCTAAAACGTTTTTCCTCCATGCGCAGATCATGTCCTCTAGTCCTTTGAGAAGGCCTAGGGACAAAAAGGTCACTTATATAGAAAATCGATCGGACATCAGATCAGACCTGTTGCAAATAATAGATCTGACAGATCCGACAAAATCTCATTGTGTAGAAGTAACATAACATCACTTGAAAGTGGACGATTAGATTGTCAGCTCCTGTGACAGACAGGCAAAACCTGTTCACCCCAGCCAGTCCAAACAGTTGTCCGCGATCATTTTCAAATGTGTGCAGATGCCCCCCTTCCAACCGTCCCTCCCCCCACCCCACCCCGTGACCCGATCGTGATCAGACATGCTGGATTATAATGGCTGATCAATATTATTTAGAACCGCGGGCGCCGACAGCTCAGCTACCACTCATCCTCCCCTCCCAGAATGGGATTAAAGCTGACCTGAACTCAGAACTTCCTCTCTGCTCTAAAAGATAAGCACCAGCATAATAACCTTTAAAGAAAAACATTTCTTTGTTACAGCTGATACAAATCCTGCAATACATCTGCAGTGTGTCTACTTCCTGCTTTCATGGAAGCAGACATGGAGTTAACATCCAGTGTTTACATATTAGCTGTTCTGCTGAGGCAGCAAGCTGACACAACTGAGAGATCAAATTACAACATGTGATTAGTCACAGATGAGGCAGAATTAGACAGGCTAAACTCTCTAAATAAGTTTTCCTCCTGTCCTGTGCAAGAGTTTAGGTCCACTTTAAGATGAAGTGGTGCTCTAGGCAAGATAGCAGTTTTTGCCCACGGTTGATGATATACTAGTAGTAAGGTTTGGTTGGGGCTAGCATCCATCAGGCCCCTAGACTCTTTTCAGGCCCTAGGCAACTGCTTGGGTTGCCTTGTGGTTGATCTGGCTCTGCCCTCTCCATAAAGGTGACACACAGATAAGCTTTTTGTTAAAGTTCTGTTGGATCCCCCAGGTAGATCTGACCATTTTTGGAAAGCTGAAAGTCTCGGCTTTCCTTTGCACTGGGTCCTGAATCAATGCGATGCCCCATTCCCAAGTTAGGGGGGTTTGGGGAACAGGTGTCCCCTGTGTTTTGCTGCAGAGAGCACAGTGGAATTGAGTCTCCTGCCCATGCCAGTAAGCCAGAGAGGAGACGAGGGTGCATAGCTGCGCTGCTCCTTCATCTGTAATGAGAGACCCAGGACACTTGACATAAGTTTTGAAGACACAGATTTATGCTGCGAAGGAAGAAGACCTCCCGGGTGTGCTGCTTATCATCATGTCAGGTTCATCCGTACTTCTGTAATTGCAATTTCTGCAACCGAGTTCAGGGGATACCCCTCCTTCAAAACCCCATAACTTGGGAACTGAGCATCCTACCGACTCAGCACCCGGTGCAACAGAAAGCCGGGACTTTTATCTTTCCAAAAATGGTCAGATCTTCCCGGGGGTTCAAACAGAATTTTAACAAAAAGATGCCAAACTTTCCTGATGGGATAATACTTAAGTACCTTAATATGAGACACTGTTTCTCAGGGGTGTTGCTAGGATACTCAGAGATCCGGGGCAGTTTTGGGCACTCCAGATGGAAAATGGGTGTGGCCATGCACCAGAATGTGGGTGTGGTCATGGGTGGTGCCAATTTTACATAAACTGCCCAGCAAAATGTTGGTTGAAGCCCCCTCTCCATTAATGCAAAAAAAAAAAAAATAATTTAAAAATGCAGCATATCACATAAATAGACAGTGCCTCTTAAACTAGGCAGAGTTACCTGGCTTCTGTGCTGGCAGGTCTGGCTTCCTGTTGGGCGGGCTGGTCTGCTCCCAGGTTGTCTGCCAGTCCCCCCATAGCATTCCCTGACCTTCTAGTGGACCCCCTCCCATGCTCTCATGAGCCTCCCATAGAAGCACCACAACTCCCAGCATGCCCCATAGAAGAACCACAGCTCCCTGCATGCCCCCATAAAGGCACCACAGCACCCAGAATACCCCCGATTGATGGACCACAGCTCCCACCTTGCCCGCCATTGAGGCACCACAGCTGACTCTGCCTGGGGGACATCTGGGGCACCCCAGAATAGATCCGGGGCACGTGCCACTGATCTTTGGGGTTAGCGACGCCTCTGCTGTTTCTTTTTTGGGGGGAAGCACGGTATGAGATGCCTGCTAGTTTAGTTTTATCGGCCCTTTAACAGCTTTAGCCCTGGTGCTTGTTAAGTAGCGGCACATCACGAGGAGCGGCTGCGCGTCTGGCCTCTCTCTCCAGGGAGGCAGCTTGTTGTTAAGCACTTGCTTAATGATTGTTTAAGTGTAATTAAGTCCTGCTACATCCAAATGTATTCATCTTCTTTTGACCCATTTCTTGTTTTGTTTTTTTTGTTTTTTTTTTCCCATCACACCACCCCGAGATGCTAAACGCCTGAATAAATTACACGACTTCAGTCACGTCTGTCCACATGACATTGATGTGAACCCCGGCATATGTATAGTGAACTGGTCACAGCAGGGCCGCACGGGGTCTGTGACTTCAGTCACGTCTGTCCACATAACATTTATGTGAACTCAGGCATATGTAAAGAGAGCTGGTCACAGCAGGCCGCTCAGGTCATGTATGTCCACATGACATTTGTGTGAACCCTGCTGTATGTAAAGAGAACCGGTCACAGCAGGCCGCTCAGGACTCTGACTTCAGCTGCGTCTTTCCATGTGACATTAATGTGAACCCTGCCATATGTAAAGTGGACCAGTCACAGCAGAGCTGCTCATGTTATGTCTGTTCACATGATATTTGTGTGAACCCTGCTGTATGTAAAGTGAACCGGTCACAGCAGGGCCGCTAAGGTCTGTGAATATTCATTAGGCTAGCGGAAGATGCAGTGTCAGTTCCATGCGGCTTTCTGATCTAGTTCCTCAATGCCAACTCACTGCTAGACCCACTGCAATCTGGATTTCGGCTTGCCCACTCAACCGAAACTGCTCTCACCAAAGTGGTCAATGACCTTGCCTTAGCTAAAGCTGAAGGTAAATACTCCATTCTCCTCTTTCTTGACCTTTCAGCAGCTTTTGACACAGTAGATCATCCCCTACTCCTCCAGTCCATGGGCATTCACGATCTTGCCCTGTCCTGGCTTTCATCCTACCTCTCCAACCGCTCCTTCACGACCGCCTTCAATGATTCCTCGTCCACCCCCAACCACCTCTCGGTGGGAGTCCCCCAAGGTTCGGTCCTTGTCCCCCTACGGTTCACCCTATACACATCCTCCATTGGCAAGGTTATCTCCTCCATGGGTTTTAACTATCATCTGTATGCAGATGACACCCAGATCTACCTCCACACCCCTGACATATCCACCATTACCATGGACAAGGTCTCCTCCTGTCTATCAGCCATCTCCTCCTGGATGTCCGCTAGGTTCCTGAAACTAAATCTAGACAAAACGGAATTTATGATCTTCCCACCCCGGACATCCATAAACCTCCCAGATGTGCATGTCACTGTTAACCACACTACCATTCACCCTACCTCTCAAGCCCACTGTCTGGGTGTCACCCTGTACTCCGCACTCTCCTTCACTCCCCACATCCAAAACCTCACAAAGTCCTGCAACTTCCACCTTCGTAACAACTGTAAGATTCGCCCTTTCCTGACCCCTGCCACCACCAAACTCCTCATCCATGCCCTCATAATTTCTCGCCTTGACTACTGCAATGCCCTGCTGTCTGGTCTCCCTATGACCCGAACAGCCCCACTGCAGTCCATCATGAATGCAGCAGCCAGAATTATCCACTGCTCCCATCGCTCCACCACGGCAGATCCCCTCCTAGAATCCCTCCACTGGCTTCCTATCCAGTCCAGAATCAGATTCAAGATACTGTGTCTGACCTACAAATCTGTCCACAAAACCTGTCCAACCTACATTTCCGATCTTACTCAGAGGTACACACCTAGCCGCTCACTCCGCTCTTCCAATGAACTTCGCCTAACCGCCCCCCGCATCACCCAGTCTTATGCACGCCTCCAGGACTTCTCAAGAGCTGCTCCAACACTATGGAACTCCTTACCTCCACCCATTAGGGCAGCCCCCTCCTTCAACATCTTCAAGAAAGCCCTCAAAACTCACCTTTTCACTCTGGCCTACTACCCCTCACAAGTGCTCTAAACCCACAGCTGAACTCTGGTCCCCTACCTCTCGTGTCCCTACCTCTCCCTTTAGATTGTAAGCCTTTGGGCAGGGTCCTCCTCCTTTTGTGTCCAACCTGATCATGCACCTCCGTGACTGTGAACCCATGCTAGGCATCCGAGTGAACCTAACTTGCCTAATCTTTATGCTCCCATGAAGTGACTGACTAAGCATTACCTTGTACTCATACTGTGCTGTGTGATCTGATCTTTCTTGTATTCAGGTATTGTCATTTTGCTGTATGTCACCCCTAAATATTGTATGTATCCCTATTTATTGTCCAGCGCTGCGTAATATGTTGGTGCTTTATAAATACAACAAATAAATAATGATGTCACTGATTCTTCCGTCAGACGAGATCTGAGAATCGTGCGGCTGTCTATTGTATACCAGAGCTTCCTTCATCTCAGACGTCTGTACCCCACGGCAGATGTACCCCGCTGTGCCCTGCAGACCCCCAATACTGCCCATGCCAATGTGTGGCAGCAGTGCTTAAAGAGGAACTCCACCGAAAATAATGTACTGTAATAAAAAAAAGTGCTTAATTTTTACAATAATTATGTATAAATGATTTAGTCAGTGTTTGCCCATTGTAAAAAATTTTAAATCCCCGATTTACATTCTGACATTTATCACATGGTGACAATTTTACTGCTTGCTTTTATGGCAGTTGGAAACCGCTGTAAACAGCTGTTATTTCCCACAATGCAACAAGGCTCCCACAGTGTGATGTCAGAACCATGGTCCTGACATCACACTGTGGGAGGGGTTTCACCACAATATCAGCCATACAGAGCCCCCTGATGATCCGTTTGAGAAAAGGAAAAGATTTCTCATGGGAAAGGAGGTATCAGCTACTGATTGGGATGAAGTTACATTCTTGGTTACGGTTTCTTTTTAATGCCCGTCCCCACCTCGTGATTTCTCCAATGATTTTCTCGACCACTGGCAATTTTTTTTGAGCGGCGAGCGGTCTTTTCCACGATCTCAGCATGTTGGTACAGGCGCACGATCACGCGATTGTCGCTTAGCATCTTGCGGCGATAACGACCATCACGACAGATCGGATCAGAACTTTAAAGTGACGCTCCAGGACCCGCCGGTGAACACTTCCGGTTTGGCCGTCACCAGCCGACAGGCATGGGAACGCGAGTGATTCTTCGCGTTCCCAGCCTGTATATCGCCCCCTATGCTGCTATTGCGGCCTCCTGCCCGGTGACGGCCAAACCGGAAGTGTTCGTCGGCGGGTCCTGGAGCATCAGAGCAGGGCTGCGAGGGCACCGATCGGCTGCTGGGGGCTGAGCGAAGCCCCAGGTTAGTAAATCTAATTTTTTATCGTTGACTTAAGGATCACTTTAAGATCCCCGATGACTCCTACGCAGAGCAGCGCGATCGCTTGAAGTCTCGATCGTGCCAGTCGTGTAACGTTGCTTGAGGTCGTGCTTACCCGCCAGCCGGAAGATGGATCGGGGGCAGCGCTCGTCGTCATGGAGACATCGCTGGATCCATCTTCCTGATTCGCGAGTTGAGTATTTACCTTTACATACAGGGATTGATTTACTAAAGCCTGGAGGATATAATATGATCCCAGCAGCTAAAAACGTATGTAAAAACGCGTGTGAATGCGCATGGTTAGCGTCAGGAAACACTCGTGCAGCAGCGTTTTGTAGTGTGAAAGAGACCTAAGATATTTTATTTTATAACACTGTTCTGCACATGCCGATTCTTCGAATAGGCTACGTATTAAGCAGGAGGATCGGCCATACTATGCCAGGGAAAAAAAACACATATATAAGTAGATAAATACTTGATCTACTTACATAACACATGTATTGTACTGTCCACGTTTTGATTTAAGTGAATCTTATATAGTAAATTAAGAGACTTCTGTTCCTGGTGGGGGCCATGTCTTTTGCCCACAGTTTGAGGCTAAATACTGAAGTCATTTCTTCCCTTAACTTATCTTTATTTTCTCCTCCAATCTCTGCATCACCTCAGCCTTGCTTGTAAACACAAGTGAGCAGAGGATCATGTTTCAGCAAGGCAGGGAGATGAAGGGAAGATGAGGAATATATTATAGATAAAAAGAACCCCCAGCATGCAACTGAATGGCAATAGCTATTAAAGGGCCAGTGCTCCTAAAGTATGTGACGCCTCCAAATCATAACAGCAGAAAAAGTTTTGAATGCAGGATTAGCATCTTTATCACTTAATACACTCAGACCAGTTGCTGTTGAAATTTGATTTTTTTATGGTGAAAATCGTGCTTTAAAGAGGAGCTGTAACCAAGGATTGAACTTCACCCCAATCAGTAGCTGATACCCCCTTTCCCACCAGAAATCTTTACTTTTTCTCCAATAGATCAGCAGGTAGGATCTGTATGGCTTTTTGTAGTTAACATCCCCCCCCCCCCCCCCCCCCCGTGTGATGTCATGACCATGGTCCTGACCGTTTGCTGTCTGTGAACCTCATTGCATTGTGGGAAATTACTACTTTTTCCCACTGTCAAGCAAGCAGTATCTCCCCACTGTGCATGGACCTCTCAGTAACGAACATTCCGTACAGATCACCTGGCAGAACTAAAGATGTCACCACCAGTGATACTTTTCAGAATGTAAATCACGGAGAGGAAATATTTTACAATGGGCAAACACTGACTAAATAATCTACAGATAAATATTGTAAAAAAAAAATAAAAAAGCAGTTTTATTCATAATGTTGTTTTCACTACAGTTCCTCTTTGAATGCTGCACACACAGGTTGCTGCAGTCACGTATATTATTCATTACAGGTCTGGATGCTGTACTTACAGATTGCTGCAGTCATATGTGTTTCTTACTACAGGTGTGGATGTGTGGCGGTCGGATGGAAGACGCTCCGTGCTCTCGAGTGGGACACATCTACCGGAAATATGTACCCTACAAGGTGCCAGCGGGAGTCAGCTTGGCAAGGGTAAGGCTAAATTATTTGCATAAAAAAAAATGATAAGCAAAGTGGAATTAGTCTAGCATAACGTACAATAAAAACTGGTTTCCCTACTTTTTATTGTCCGTATATTGATCCCACTTGCTTATGTCCTAAAATAATGTCATCTGTGTAAAGTTAACAAGTCCCACCAGCTCAGAGCACAGCAGTGCTAGGAACTCCCAGTGCATGGTTATGTCATCTCAAGTTCAATCAAAAAGCTTTTTAGTGAGGAAAAACGTCACTGGTCTGCATACACACACTGCATTGAACCAGAAAATCTCTGTAGTGCATTTGCTCTGTGTTGTCTTCTGCAATTGGTGATTAAAGAACAATCTGGGAAGACACACAAGCTAAGGGCTGGTTTCCACTCGGAGTGCAAATCGCAATTTTGCGGTATGTAATTGTAATTGCCGTTCAGCTTATAACGCTAGTGGTCACACAGGGCCACTTATATCGCTAGTGGTCACACAGGGCCGCTTATATCGCTAGTGGTCACACAGGGCCGCTTATATCGTTAGTGGTCACACAGGGCCACTTATATCGCCAGTGGTCACACAGGGCCACTTATAACGCTAGTGGTCACACAGGGCCACTTATGACGCTAGTGGTCACACAGGGCCACTTATAACGCTAGTGGTCACACAGGGCCACGTATAACTCTAGTTGGCACACAGGGCCACTTATAACGCTAGTGGTCACACAGGGCCACTTACAACGCTAGTGGTCACACAGGGCCACTTATAACAGTAGTGGTCACACAGGGCCACTTATATCGCTAGTGGTCACACAGGGCCACTTATAACGCTAGTGGTCACACAGGGCCACTTATATCGCTAGTGGTCACACAGGGCCACTTATAACGCTAGTGGTCACACAGGGCCACTTACAACGCTAGTGGTCACACAGGGCCACTTATAACAGTAGTGGTCACACAGGGCCACTTATATCGCTAGTGGTCACACAGGGCCACTTATAACGCTAGTGGTCACACAGGGCCACTTATATCGCTAGTGGTCACACAGGGCCACTTATAACGCTAGTGGTCACACAGGGCCACTTATAACGCTAGTGGTCACACAGGGCCACTTATGACGCTAGTGGTCACACAGGGCCACTTCTAACGCTAGTGGTCACACAGGGCCACGTATAACTCTAGTTGGCACACAGGGCCACTTATAACGCTAGTGGTCACACAGGGCCACTTATAACGCTAGTGGTCACACAGGGCCACTTATAACGCTAGTTGTCACACAGGGCCACTTACAACGCTAGTGGTCACACAGGGCCACTTACAACGCTAGTGGTCACACAGGGCCACTTACAACGCTAGTGGTCACACAGGGCCACTTATAACAGTAGTGGTCACACAGGGCCACTTATAACGCTAGTGGTCACACAGGGCCACTTATAACGCTAGTGGTCACACAGGGCGACTTATAACGCTAGTTGTCACACAGGGCCACTTATATCGCTAGTGGTCACACAGGGCAACTTATAACGCTAGTGGTCACACAGGGCCACTTATAACGCTAGTGGTCACACAGGGCCACGTATAACGCTAGTTGTCACACAGGGCCACTTATAACGCTAGTGGTCACACAGGGCCACTTATATCACTAGTGGTCACACAAGGCTACTTATAACGCTAGTGGTCACACAGGGCCACTTATAACGCTAGTGGTCACACAGGGCCACGTATAACTCTAGTTGTCACACAGGGCCACTTATATCGCTAGTGGTCACACAGGGCCACGTATAACTCTAGTTGTCACACAGGGCCACTTATATTGCTAGTGGTCACACAGGGCCACCTATAACGCTAGTTGTCACACAGGGCAACTTATAACGCTAGTTGTCACACGGGGCCACTTATATCGCTAGTGGTCACACAGGGCCACTTATAACGCTAGTGGTCACACAGGGCAACTTATAACGCTAGTGGTCACACAGGGCCACTTATATCACTAGTGGTCACACAGGGCCACTTATAACGCTAGTGGTCACACAGGGCCACTTATATCGCTAGTGGTCACACAGGGCCACTTATAACGCTAGCGGTCACACCGGGCCACTTATATCGCTAGTGGTCACACAGGGCCACTTATAACGCTAGTGGTCACACAGGGCCACTTATAACGCTTGTGGTCACTCAGGGCCACTTATATCGCTAGTAGTCACACAGGGCCACTTATAACGCTAGCGGTCACACCGGGCCACTTATATCGCTAGTGGTCACACAGGGCCACTTATAACGCTAGTGGTCACACAGGGCCACTTATAACGCTAGTGGTCACACAGGGCCACTTATAACGCTAGTGGTCACACAGGGCCACTTATAACGCTAGTTGTCACACAGGGCCACTTATAACGCTAGTGGTCACACAGGGCCACTTATAACGCTAGTTGTCACACAGGGCCACTTATAACGCTAGTGGTCACACAGGGCCACTTATAACGCTAGTGGTCACACAGGGCCACTTATAACGCTAGTTGTCACACAGGGCCACTTATAACGCTAGTGGACACACAGGCCCAAGTATAACTCTAGTTGTCACATGAAGTTAAACAGGGATATCATTTGCAGAGAGTGCAGCGAAGTTTTCGCGTGTCCATAACGCATCGTTTGCTTTAAGAAGCGAGTTGCGTCTTTAATCTACGTAGAGCAAGCCTGGCTGCACAAGTAAATTGAGGAAGAGAGAGAAACATATACTTAGCTGAACTTACAGGAACACAAATTATTTCCGCTGAAATTCTTTCCAAACCACAATATAAAGGTTTGCGATTCGCTTTGCTGGAGCTCCATCTAGTGGTCGTCTTGCTAACTTGTTCTGAGAGCTTCATGTCATTTGTGAGCCATTGCCTTGCACATTTATCCGTTGAAGTTGCTTAAAGAAACACTGTTAAACCAAATGTTCTAAAATGACAATGTACAAATAATGTCTAAGTAGCTGTGTAAACATTTTCCTACTTTTCATGTTAAACATTAGAAGCAAATGCTGTAATTCAACGTGTGTAGGATTCAGCTACGTTTGAATGTCTCATTTGCATAGGTGAATCTCTGAATTCTGACCTGCTAAGACTAGTGTAATATTGAAGCAGAGTTATATGAAAAGCCTGTCAGGTGTCAGGTTTCACACACAATCACAAATGTTTATGTTGCACATAAGATACATTTCCTCTGCGCTCTGAGACAGCCAGAGCTTTTTCACACACACACACACACACACACACACACACACACACACACACACACGCACTGTGAGGGAATTCCCCCCTCCCATCATGGCTCAGTCTGCCGTCAGAATTGCTGTCAGAAAAGTGTGAAAGGAATTAGATAACGTAAACAAAGAGATAAGTGTTCAAATGTATACACCAGTACTTAGCAGCACTGAAGCCTATGACAGCCAATCACTGTCATTGGCTAGCAGGTGGAGGGAGGGCGGAGTTATAAGAAAATAATAATGAAAAAAAATAGTAATGTTATTTACAAAAAAAATAAATAAACATGCTGGCAGGGATCAGAGACCCACCAACAGAGCTTTCTGAGCTTGTGTGCTAGGTTGTTTGGCCCAGCAGCGAGGCCTAAAAGCTGCAGTGGCCTAATTAGTAAAAAATGGCCTGGTCACTAGGGAGGTTTAAGACCACAGTCCTTAAGTGGTTAAAAGAAACCTGAACTGAGAGGGATATGGAGGCTGCCACATTGATTTCCTTTTAAATAATGCAAATTGCCCGTCTGTCCTGCTGATCCTGGGTCTCCAGGGCCGGCCTGCTCATGAGGCGGGGTGAAACATTTGCCTCAGGCGGCATTTCTGGGGGGGCGGCACCTGCCTGTCTATGGGCGCCGGGGGCCGCCCGCCGAGCTGGAGGGGTAGCGGGCAGAAAGGGGGTATTGGGCCTAGCGGTGGGGTATTGGTCCTCGCCTGGGTCCCCCGATCCGCGCTCCCCTCCAGCTTTAAAAAGTGAAGTACCAGCTCTATGATTAAGAGGCGACGGGCGGGGATAACTCACCTTTTCCGCGTTCCAGCGTGCGCTCCACTGACGCCACTTCCAGCAACGCCGCCCACTGTATTCCAAGTTGGCAGCGGGGGGGGCAGCGATTTTTTTCCAAATTTTGCCTCAGGCGGCAAAAAGTCTAGGGCCGGCCCTGTGGGTCTCTAATACTTTAAGCCATAGACCCTAAACAAGCATATGCAGGTCAGATGTTTCTTGTGTGATTTAGACACTACTGCCGCCACAGAGATCAGCAGGCCTGCCAGACAACTGGCTTTGTTTAAAAAGAAATAAATATAGATGCCTCCATATCCCTCCCACTTTAAGTGTCCTTTAACCACTCTGCAACCGCCAAACGCAGGATGGCGGCCTCAGAGTGGCTTCCTCGTTCCTCTATCACGCACTGGGCATGAGCTCTCAATGCATGAGATTTGACGGAAGCTTGCACTTGTTCTAGTGCGAGCGTCCGTAAATAAACAGAGCGGGGCTCCGTAATCAGACTGCTAGTAGCGATCGAGGCTGGCAGGCTGTTAAGGGGAAAAATAAGCTGTTTCTCTTTTGTATAGCGCTGCGATCTAGCGTAGCACTGTACTGGGGGGCAGCTCTGTCACTGAGCTGTCCTCTCAAGTGGCTCACGAACTGATCCCCCCGAGGTGATCAACTTTGATTGGATATCGGGAGGGGGGGGTTGTTAATTGGTGGCAAGAAAAGGAGGTGCTAGTGTGCTAAGTTGTATGGCCGTGCAGCAAACTGTTAAAGCTGCAGAGTGCTGAATTGTAAAAAATGGCCTGGTCACTGGGGGAGTGTAAGCCTGATGTCCTCAAGAGGTGAATGAGAGATTGCTTTTGGTTTCTGCCTAATCAGCTGATCTTCTCTTACAGAATCTGAAGAGAGTGGCTGAAGTGTGGATGGATGAATATGCAGAATATATCTACCAGCGGCGGCCCGACTACCGGCACCTCTCTGCTGGTGACGTGGCCGGTCAGAAGGAGCTGCGCAGCCGGCTAAACTGCCAAAACTTCAAGTGGTTCATGAACAAAGTGGCCTGGGACCTGCCCAAATTCTACCCTCCTGTAGAGCCTCCTGCCGCTGCCTGGGGAGAGGTAAGTCAGAAGTACATACCGTATATACCAGGGTTGTGGAGTCGGTACAAAAATCTTCCGACTCCAACTCAGACTCAGTTTATGAAATCACGACTCCGACTCCAACTCCGGGTACCCAAAATAGCTCCGACCTCGACTCCGACTCCTTAGTCTAATACTTAACAGGACTGTGGATTTTGTACAAAAATCACCTGACTCCGACGCCTCAGTTTATGAAATCAATGACTCCGACTCAAACTCCCCAAAATTGGCCCGACTCCTTGACTCCAACTCCGACTCCACAGCCCTGGTATATACTTACAAATAAGCCCTCCCGCTCAGATGCTGTCCCCCAACCCAAATTACAACTTGTGATTAGTCACAGATGAGGGGAATTAGACAGGCTAAACTCTCTAAGTACATACAGGGTGCATTTCTCTCTGTTTTCCTTCTGTCCTGTGCAAGAGTTCAGGTCCACTTTAAAGCACACCTGAAATTAGAGTAATATGGAGGCTGCCATAATTATTTCCCTTTAGGCAATACCAGTTGCCTGGCGGTCCTGCTGATCCTTTGCCTCTAATACTTTCAGCCATAGCCCCTGAACAAGCATGCAGCATATCAGCTGTTTCTGACATTATTGTCAGATCTGTCAAGATTATCTGCATGCTTGTTTCTGGTGTGATTCAGACACTACTGCAACTAAATAGATCAGCAGGGCTGCCAGGCAACTGGCTGGAAGTAAATATGGCAGCCTCCATGTTCTTCTAACTTCAGTTGTCCTCTAAAGAATGCGCATTGCCTGGCTGTCCTGCTGAGTCTCTACCTGTAATACTTTCAGCCATAGTCCCTGAACTGGATTAGCTGCATGCTTGTTTCAGGTGTGTGATTCAGACACGTCTGCAGCCAAGAGATCAGCAGGATAGCCAGGCAACTGGTATTGTTTAACAGGAAATAATTATGGCAGCCTCCATATCTCTCTCCAGGTGTCAGCACCCCTGAAGCAATTAAAAAAACTAGAGCTAGATTCTCCCCCATGTACAAGCCAGGCTCTGGTTTCCAGAGAGCCTTACGTGTCCTCGCTCCGTGCCCTCGGTCCACCTCTGTCCCCCAATGAAATGACACTCCTTCTAGACTCCTTGGAAGGCTTTGGAAGCACTGGTGTCCCCAGCCGCGCACCCCTGCAGCACATGCACAAGCTTGGACTGTGTGCGCAGTACGGATCGTCCTAGACATACTCAGGGTTGAAAGTACTTCCAAAGCCTGCATGAGGGATACCGAGGGTGTATTCCACCTGCAGGTCAAATGTCTCCAACTGGTGGAACAGCGGTGGCCCAAATGGCATGGAAAGAGCACCGGAAGGCTGTATGGGCTCTAGATCCATAGGTGAGTATCTGACTTTTGATTGGTCACGTCAGGGCTGCTTTAAAGTGAACCGAGCACCCTTTTTAGCACCCAGGGCATTGCAATAGCACCTTAACCCTTTCCACTCTGAGTTCTTTCCTAAAGGAAGTCGTTTCTGCTCTGAGGTTTTTTTTTAAAGAAATGCACTCTCCCTCTTACTCTCTCTCCCATTTTAACATGGAACGTAACATAGTAACATGGTATACCTTATTTTAAAGAACACATTATAACGTTTAATTTCATACCTTGGGCAGCACGGTGGCATAGTGGTTAGCTCTCTCGCCTTGCAGCGCTGGGTCCCTGGTTCGAATCCCAGCCAGGGCACTATCTGCAAAGAGTTTGTATGTTCTCTCCGTGTCTGCGTTGGTTTCCTCCGGGCACTCCGGTTTCCTCCCACATTCCAAAAAAACATATGGATAAGTTAATTGGCTCCCCCTAAAAATTGGCCCTAGACTACAGTACTTACACTACATAATACAGACATATGGCAATGGTAGGGATTAGATTGTGAGCTCCTTTGAGGGACAGTTAGTGACAAGATATATATATATATATATACACTGTACAGCGCTGCGTAATATGTCGGCGCTATATAAATACCAAATAATAATAATACCTTATTTGGACAGTTTGGCATCTTCTATTGGCTGGTAGCAGAGGAGAAAGCCAAGGTATGGTAAATTGAAAAAACAGTTTCCTGGGTGTAATCCGGGCCTGCGTGAGCAAGTCTCGCAATAATAGGTGGTTTTATTCCCGCCACCCGGGGCCTTACTGTCCCTACACACAATGCAATCTTTGGTATATCGATTGGGCAGATTAGCAATAAAATACTGGCTACTATTTAAACCCTCCCCAGTCCATCCCATAGGATTCCGTTCATTCTGTGTGCAACTTTGCAGGCAATTTGCAAAAAAAAAAAAATGCAATTAAACAGCAAGGAATCTGCAGAAAGGAATCTGCAGATTCAAATCACAAACCATTTTTTATTTCATTAAAAAAAAAAAAAAAAAAAAAAACAAAGAAACAGAAGTGACATTTACATGTAAATGTCACTTCCTGCCGGCCGGGATAGCGGATTTCCAGTTTGGGGCTGGGGCACTGCGCTGCAAACCACCGCTGCAGGGATGTCCCGCATAGTGGGACATACGAGCGCATCGGGTTTTTGCGTATGTCCCGCTAATCGGGACATACGAGTGGAAAGGGTTAAACAATATAGCTCATGGCTAAAAAATCCATTCTACCTCTTCTTTTTACATTTAAGTGTAAATGTAATGTTTTATTGCTCTACTTCCACGGCCTGCTGTCCACAGAAAGAGCAGGCAGATAAGGACAGCTGTAATTAGCAGTAGCAATGAGCAAACACAAACTTTCATCAGCAGGGGGTTGGAGGGATAGGACACTGTGCTTCAAACAGTTTAGAGAAGTCACACTTAATAACATCCACACCTTTGCCTTGATAAATAAGGGCAGGGGGAGGGGGGTGGCAGCTCCTACAGCTATAAGAACCCAGGACAAACTGCAGAAAATAAAAGCTGCTTGGATCCCTTTAAGGACAATATTCTACTAATAATTCATGTTCTTTCCACTTGTGTGCAGATCCGTAATAAGAAGTCTGGCCTGTGTGTGGACAGCAGGCATGCCTCTATGGGTACAGAGCTACGGCTGGACGTCTGCACCAAGGGCCGGAAGGCGGATGCGTGGAACAACGTCCAGGTATGTAGGCGGAGCCTCCGGCTACTCTACGCGGGTCACAAATCAGGAGAAAGACGCTAACGTATGTTCTCTTTCAGGTGTTCACCCTGGGCTGGAGGGAAGACATCCGGCCGGGGGACTCCCAGCACACCAAGAAGGTCTGCTTCGATGCCATCTCTCACACCAGCCCTGTCACACTCTTTGATTGCCACGGCATGAGGGGCAACCAGCTATGGAAATACAGAAAGGTGAGCAAAGAGTGACCTCTTCTGGAGAGACCTCCATGGGCTCAACTCACTACGACCTGTTCAATAAAAAATAATAGGTAGATAAAATGCCGCATTTGGTGTTATAGACTTGTTTTCTGAATTCACAGAGATTTTCACAAATGCGGTAATAGTTTGGTAATTTACTGAAAAATATGGCTTTACTTCACTAAGAGCTGTTCGGTAATAAGTACTGTATTTTCCGCCGTATTAGATGCACTTTCTCCCCAAAAAACGGGGAGGAAAAATGCCTGCGTCTTATACGGCAAAGGCCGGGAATCCCTGACTCACGAAAGCCCGCCAATACAAACTACCGCCATGTCGGGGATTTCATGCATGTGCCAATTCCCCCCCTCCCTCCCACATGCCCTCACTTCCTCCCCCTGTCTTTGGCTCCTCCGTGTGTAGCAGCGGCTGACTTACCTAATACATGGTGCCCGCTGGGATTGCAGACCTTCTTCTCCTCCGCAGTTCTCCCTCTAGTGTTGGTGTAGCACACACGATGATGCGATCAACATGAGCCATTCACTAGAGCGAGCTGCGCAGAGGAGAAGGAGGTCTGCAATCCCTGAGGGCGCCATGTATTAGGTAAGCCAGCTGCTGCTATACACTGGGGGGCAGGAGACGGGGAGGAAGTGGGGGGTGCGGGCAGAACGGGACACAGGAGGACACATGGAGGGGGACAACATGTACAAGACACTCCTGGAACATGGACGCACCAGGTTTAATATATAGCCCTGTTTTGGTTTTTTTTGCCCTCTAAACCAGGGTCATCTTATGTTCCGCCAGAGCGTCTTATAGGACGGAAAATACGGTAAAAACTGTTGACCGGGTTTCGGCAGTAAGCGGTGTTCTACTGCGGTGAAGTTCTCCCACTTCTGGCCTGTGTTGTGATGATTCTTTAGGTGGTCTGCCTAAAACATGAGCCCTTCCTTTGCAAGAGCTTATTGTGACAGCGTACAACAGAAAAAGGCATCCCCAGCTGTCCCGCCCGGCAGTATATCGGCACCAATGGAGTGAGGAGTATGATGGAGTGGCTCCTCCTACCGGCTGTCTCCTTTGCCTGTCCAGTTTACCAAATGGCTGATTGTTAGTTACCAACAGCTCCAGGCTGGAGATAAATACTGAACATCTTGCTTGTTTTACCGAGCCCTCCAGTATTTCTGCATTGACATTTATTGAGGTTTTTACCTCACAAGTCAGTAAATTATCTCACAAAATGGTAATTTTACTTTTCTATGCAGTAACAACCTTGGTGAATTGACATTGAAAGCAGGATTGTCAGCCATGAAATCAAATTCCATTTACCCTCTGCTCAGTGTTTATTATGTAGTCTACATGCAGTCTGCATTGCACGCATTCCAATATAATCATAAATGTTTTTGTTGTAATGAATCTTATCTCAGTCAGCCTGGCTCTCCTCTGGTACATTGCCGGGGAGAGGGAAGCCTGTTATTTCCCGCTCACATTCCTGCTCCTCACTGATTGGCTGAGGGCAGTTCTGTGTAGCACAAGTCTAAGAAGGGAAATACACCTCACCCCTCTGCAGAAGTTGCTGAAACACTATATATGCTGTCCTCACATGTGTTGACAAAACAAGCTAGATATGACAGTGCAGTTTTAGTACAGAGCTTCGTAGGGAGGAGGGCTGGCAATACATACACCATTTCAGACAGGAGATAAAAAGCGTAAGGGAGGAAATGACATCAGGATTGGCTTAAGTCAGAGGGAGTAAAGATGGAAAATGCCTGGAACGGTTTTCTCTTTATTTATAGGGAAGGTCCAAAGAACTACAAAAAAGAAATCCACTTACCTGGGGCTTCCTCCAGCCCCTTGCAGCCGTCCTGTGCCCTCACCGCAGCTCCGGTGGTTTTCGGTCCCCTCCGGTGCAGAATCTTCCTGCGCTTTAACATGCAGCTCACGGAGTCACACTGACGTCATCCGGGCTGTGCTGCGCAGACGCAGAACTACTGTACCTGCGCAGTACGGTCTGGATAACGTCAGCGCGACTCAGAGTACAGTAGCTTGCGCAGGCGCAGTAGGGATCTTGAACCGGAGGGGACTCCAGGCCATCGGCGGTGAGCGGAGCTGTGGCTTGGGACATGTCGACTGCAAGGGGCTGGAGGAAGCCCTGGGTAAGTAGATTTTTTTTTATTTACACAAGCTTGGATGTGTTTTTTAATATATAAAATGCACTGAAATCAAAATGTAGATAATGCTATATATATATATATATATATATATATGTTATGTAAGTAGAACAAGTAATTATCTACTTGTATATGTATTTGTTTGTTTTTCCCTGGGATAGTATGGCTGTCCCTGCTGCTTTAAAGGATACCCGAGGTGACATGATGAGATAGACATGTGTATGTACAGTGCCTAGCACACAAATAACTATGCTGTGTCCCTTTTCTTTCTTTCTCTGCCTGAAAGAGTTAAATATCAGGTATGCAAGTGGCTGACTCAGTCCTGACTCAGACAGGAAGTGACTACAGTGTGGCCCTCACTGATAAGAAATTCCTCTTTTAATCTCTTTCTTGCTCTCAGAAGCCATTTTCTGCTGGAGTTTCTTATCAGTGAGGGTCACACTGTAGTCACTTCCTGTCTGAGTCAGGACTGAGTCAGCCACTTGCATACCTAATATTTAACTCTTTCAGAAAGAGAAAGAAAAAAAAAAGAACACAGCATAGTTATTTGTGTGCTAGGCACTGTACGTACCCATGTCTATCTCATCATGTCACAAGTCACTTTGGGTATCCTTTAAAGAGTAACTGTCAGGCTGCAGAAGCTAATTTAAACCTCTATTCTCCTGTGTTAAACAGTTTAGAAGGAAGCCAAAAAGGCATTAGTGAAGATAAAAATCTCTCTTACTTTTGATGTGTGCTTATCAGCAAAGCTGTTAGACCCAAGCAGGACGCAAGCCGCATACTATACTGCAAAGCATTCTGGGGCCCTCCCCTCGGCTGCTAATGAGACGTTACAGCAGCTTGTAATCAGTCCAGAGTACACTGCAGGAGTCAGCTATTGTTCCTAGCCACATGGCTAATTAATATTCACTGCACACTGTGTTATTCAGTATGAGCTTTTCTGTGATCAGGAAGCAGGCAGGACATGACGACACATTTGGCTTCATAGGAGACAGAAAAACATGGAACCTGCCATGAGCTGTCAGGAGCATCAATCTCTGCATATACTATATAAAAATTCTGTGAAGTACAAACGTGGACAGTGAAATGCATATGTAATGTAAGTACAGCCAATCTTTAGCTACTGATATATGTGTTTATTTTCTCTGAGACCTTATACCTAACAGCTCCTCTTTAACAAACTGTTCTGAAAAAAACAGCTGTTTTCTGCTTTCCTGAATTGGGTAATGCTTTGTGAATTAAGCCGCTTTTGTAGAGTCATGAACTACAGGACAGCACACAATGGTAATCCTGTGTATATGTGTTCCTCCCCACAGGACAAGACCATTTTCCACCCCACCAGTAACAGCTGCCTGGACTGCAACGAATCAGAGCGCAAAGTGTTCATGAACATTTGTAGCCCCGCCTCCCCCACACAGCAATGGACTTTCGAACACACCAACTCCACCGTCCTCGACGCCTTCAACAGAGACCGGGGCTTATAGCGGCAGAGGGAAAGGAATATACATATATAAATAGGAATATATATATTTTAAATCTATATTTTTTACCGGTGGGGGGTGGGACTTTGGTTTCTCTCTGGCAAGAAAAATGTATTTTTTTCCCATTCATCATTTGTGTATACGATGAAAATAAAACAAAGGGATGTTCTGATCGAGTAAGCGTAGGCTGAATCTCGTTACATGATGCTGTGATCGGCACTTTACACCCAGTCTCCTAGCAACAGGTGAACTGAGGCTTCAGCAACTAAAAATCCTGTCTTTTTAATCTTGATCACATGACCAGGAACAAAGGACTTGAGAGGGTCAATGCTGATCATTGCAAATTGTATGCAGCTTGGAATTCAGCCCATCAAATTCATTCCCTGCCAGGTTTGACTGGCCCAGTGCCAAGCTGCATACAGATTTGCATAAAATTGACATGCTGGCTAGAACAGTCAACGTCACATTGACCATCTTTAGTGAGGAGTCAGTTTTCAGGCTCTGTGGGTGTGGCTACTGATGCCTGGATTGCATCACACCAGTGTTCATACTATAGGGGGAGGCAGGCACAGACTGAATACCTCTGAGAATATTGCAGCCTGTAGCACAGTCTGTACATGAAGCAGGAAGCTGCCAATATCTGGTTTCCGGACCAGGAATTTTACATATAACTTATATGATGTTGGCTAATTAAGCAATTTACAGACATATAGAAATGAGCTCTTTATGGCTTGCTGCTCTTACTTCTCCTGACTACTGTCATGTAGGCTGCCATTAACCCCTACAGAGCCACAGGAAGGGGCGGGTCAATGGCCAGTTGTCTACAGAGATAGATAGAGCAAAGTTAGAGAAATGGGTACCAAATCAGGAGAGGGGCGTGGCCCTCATATGACTACATTCTCTCCAGTCAGAAAAAAAAAAGCATACGGCAAAGGAGTGGCTGATTTCAATAAGTAGTGGAAAAAAGGGTGACGCGTCTCCTTGTGTCACTTTAAAATACAGTTTACACCCCCCCTCAAAAAAAACATTCAATTAAGACAATAGAATAAGTACACAACAGTGCAGAATAACTTCCCCAGCTTCTCTTCAAAAGTGAAGAGGAAATTAGTTTTATGGCCTCTCCTGTTCACACTAAATCCTTAAGGGCATATTTCAAATTCCTTGTAGAAACAAATAACTGATTAGAAACCACTTCCCTCCGATAGTTAAAAAGAAAACTACAGCTGGCTGATTTGGCTTTGCGCTCTTCCTGTTATGTGCACAGTGCTGATATCACCAGGAAGAAATGATGGCAGATCCCATATGCTTTAGAGGCATTTTTTGGGAATGTCAAGTGTCAGTCCATCATCTCTGTTTCCAGGGCAACGTTCGCTCGTCTCTGAGCCAGCATCCATCTATGGAGGACTGCGATGGCCGCCTCCTTTTGGACAGGAACACCTGGTCTGATACGGGTGAGAGGAGATCGGACGGTTTTGAGCACAGCATCATGGCAATGAGCAGCCACGAGAGTTAGGAAGAAGCAAATGCCTAAACTTGAACTATTTTCTAGTGCCTTGCTGGACAAGCGGTTGATGGGGTGGGTGGAGCTTGGAGACTGTGCAATTTTTTTTTTTTTTTTTCCACCTTTACCTCTCAATAACCAGGAGCCATTTGTATGTCTGAGTGTGTGTGTGCGCAAGTCCAAAGCAGCAATTCACAGCTTAGTCGGCAAAGAATCCCCTTTCAGATGTCGATTGGATGAGGTTGCATGAAACGGTCCCCCCGGAAATGCGTTTTTAGTGCCTCGGTACAATTGTTCCATCCAAGAATTGGATAAGTCGTATGCCTTCATGCTGGTATTACAGGAAGGGATAGAGTACATAAATGGCCATTGGAAGGCTTATTCTATGTGAAAGAGCATTTTCTGTCACTCACAACTTCCTATATATATCCATACCTGCACAGACACTGAGGTATAAGATGTCAAAGAGAACCTGTCATGCTTATCCATAGGTGAACAGTCATAACTGAGCAGGCTTTGCCATGAAATATTTCTACGTACCCTCTTATTAACTCATTAGCAGCTTCAGTAGAGTTATCTCGATTGAGATAGTGCACTGCTTTAAACACCAGTCAGCAGAACTCGTGCTGTAAATACTTGGAATGCTTTGATGTCTCTCTACTGAGCAGAAAATATAGAAACTGAAAGCAGAAGACCTCTATTATTGCCTCACGCTGCCCCTAGTGCCATAAGTACACATTACATCAGTACTAATTAGAAGCAAGGAAATATAACCTGCAAGCCTCTAAATAAATTGGCAGCTAATGAGTTAGGAAAAGGAACTATATTTAAAATAATTGTAAAAATACATTTTATTCATATTCATTTATAAATGATTTAGTCAGTGTTTGCCCATTGTAAAATCTTTCCTGTCCCTGATTTACATTCTGACATGTATCACAGGTGGGCGCATACTTAGTACTGGCAGGTGATCTTTGCGGAATGTTCGTTCCCTGAAAACGCCAAAGCCAGTGGAAAACGTTTCTGGTCTCCCAGATTGCTGGGAAGGGGGAGAGAAAATAACGCATAATAAACAGCCTAGGCTAAGCACCGCTGGAAGGGCGGGATTACATACCAATATACAGCAGTATATACATATAGGAAGTGTGTCTAAAGCTGAAACCAGGAGGATTACTGTAAAAGTGGGTACCCTGGATAATTTTCTGCATTCTACTATATGTCACTACAGGGCCTCTTTAGTGTATGGCCTGTTTCTCAGATTTTCATACCTCTGCTTCCCTCCCCATTGTACGAGGCGAATAGGGTAAATCTGATATGAGAAAAGCTCCAAATTCTTTGTTTGAGGAGAGAAATACGTTTTCTGTCTGCAGGATTGCTTTCAGTTCCATGCCTGGATTTATAAATGCCCACATACATGTACGAGTGTGACAGGTTCTCTTTAGGCTATCTTACATCCAGTGTGTTGTGAACTCTACTGATCATGCCTGTTCTCTGTGAATGTAGCAGTATGGAAGATGCTTATCTGTGTGAAATTATAGTTGTCCTACCTACCTCTGATACTAAACGCAGCAGCACACTGCAAGGGGGACGTCCCATTACCGACCAATCACAGCTCTTCTATAGCCAGTACACACACTAACTCATGCTGCTGTAAAGGGGACCTGTAGTGTATTTCCAGCATGTAAATCGCTGTTATTTCTTCATACTTGCTTGCTGGTTTATATTATTATATTATTATTATTTCATATACAAATGTGTAGATTTTCAACACTCCTGTTTATCAGACCACCGGCTGAGAAAACGCGTTAAGCCCTGATTTAGGAAGGCCTCTAGAGCCCGTGTAACCGGGCGAATGTGAAATGGATTCATAAGTATTACATCATCTGGGTCATATCCAATTATAGCGAGCATTGGTAAAAGGACGGCCGTAGCATTGCAGACATATACATGCACCTGGCACTAGAAATTCTCTTAATAATCCCAGGACTACCTGCATATATTGTAGAATGTTACTCTGCAGGTGTGTCAGGAACATTTCCTCACTCCTCCTGCTGGTGGCAGTATTTGCTTGAACTGCTGTGGACTTCCACTGACCGCCAGCAGATGGCACTGCACTGACTGTCCATAGACTGGAGGGGGCCATCTGCTGGCGGGCAGTGGTAATCCACAACAATTCAAGCAAATTATAAAAACAGCTTGAATACAAGTTGTATTCGATTGCACTTTGGATATGGAGGATATTTGCTTCCAAAATGGTTTGCATGCAAAAGCATTCAGTACTAAATCCTTTCACCAGCGCTGAGGTTCCTCCTGAATGTGAAGGGGTTCCTGTTCTACCCACACCAGTCAGCAGGCAAGAAAACATTTCATGTTCATGAACCTGAGATTCACACTGAGGCTGGTCTTGTTCTGGGTTCCCTAGAATGGAACCTCAACGCTGGGGAAAGAGTTTTGTACAGAATGCTTTGGCATGTAAACCATTTTGGACGAGAATATCCTCCATTAGTGCAGCTGAATATAACTTGCATTTGGGTTGTTTTTATCATTTATTTACAGCTTGGTTTGGGTGCAGATGGTTATTTGTTCCCTCTCAGTTCCATTAACCGTTAAAGTGAACCTCCGGACTAAAAATCTACTCAGCAGAATTGAAAAGGCTTGGTGTTTCTTAAACAGTTTTACAGCATCAGAACTTTGTTTTTCATACCAAAGCATCATTTTTAGCTGCATTTTTAGCTAAGCTCCACCCATCAAAGAAAACTGCCTGGGCTTTTTTGCCCTAACGCTGTGCAAAGCATGATGGGATTTCCTATGTTGTTATTCACGTTGCCTAGCAACTGGGAGGGGTGATCAGGACACAGGACTGTTGGAACTGTGTCTCATACTTCCTGTCACTCCCTATCACCTTATTTCAACCAAAAAGATGGCTGCCCTCATGAAAGCAAACATTTGCCCATTCTTTTAAAACAGGGTGGGTAAGATTATACTACCTGTCTATTTTAATTAACATAACTAACTTAAAGGGAACCTTAACTGAACGGGGGGTAAAGAGTTTCACTTACCTGGGGCTATTACCAGCCCCCTGCAGCAGTCCTGTACTCTCGGAGCCGCTCTGGAATTCTCCGGTCCCCCGCTGTCACTTAGTTTCGTTTTTGACGACTCACCAGTCGGCTGGCCGCCATGCGTATTATTGGACGCATTCCCTACTGCAATTAGCGCTGTTGCGGACCTGCAACCCGTACAAAAATACGAATGCGGCAATGTGTATTTTTGTACGCGTTGCGGTCCGCAACAGTGCTAATTGCAGTAGGGAATGCGTCCAATAATACTCATGGCGGCCGGCCGACTGGTGAGTCGTCAAAAACGAAACTAAGTGACAGCGGGGGACCGGAGGATTCCAGAGCGGCTCCGAGAGTACAGGACTGCTGCAGGGGGCTGGTAATAGCCCCAGGTAAGTGAAACTCTTTACCCCCCGTTCAGTTAAGGTTCCCTTTAATGACAGTATGTTTGTTAGGCTGAAGTTCCTCTTTAAAGATAAATCCCACGTTTGATGTAAAAGACGCAACGCTATCAAGTTCAGCTGTAAATAATGTAGAAACGGATGGCGAAGATCGCTTCACGTTGCTCACTTTATTTACATAAAGCGCAGCATTTCCACAGTGCGTCCAACAGAAACTGCCACGTCGGAGTGTCAGTTTGCTGCCAGGCAACACATACAATTCGGTTTACCCTGCAGGGCAAAATGACCAGTTTCGCCAGATTGCAGCGGTTATGTTAACAGGATCCGTTCACACAATAAATCATAACACAATCAGCGCAAACGCAAAATCATAGAAACCTATGGTGGAAACACATCTGGTTCAGACACATATGTGCCCCAATAATCAACCGGGGGACACTGAACTGTAAACAGGCCGCTTTGTCTACAGCTCGATGTGAAGCGAGCCTAAGTGCTTGTTTTGAAAATGAGTAACAATAGCTCCTGCTCTATCACAGCTCAATAATCATGTGACATAAGGATTTCTAAGCTGCCTGCAAACTGAATAGAATGATCTTGTTTCAATTACATTACAAAAAAAACCCACATTTTGTAGCATGTCTGTATTTTTGGCAATTTTGCAGTGAAAGTGGCATTTATAGGTAAGGAATCGGAGTCCTTGGATGGGTTTCGTAGCACAACCAATTACACATGAACTGCCCTTTTCTGGTTTGTAGAGAGGCCACCCCCACTGGGGTTTTAGGCCACGCCCTGCAGCCAATGAGAGCCCTGGTGCCAAAATCTACCAACCGGAGGCCCAGGAGGAGGTGACGTGAGGTGGCCCAATAACAAGAATGCAAATTGTATTTAGCTTGAAAATGGGCCAATCTTAATCAACAGGAATTATATAGGATTGGCCCAGTTCTGAACTACATCATGTATGCATGTCAGTGATCCCCTCTGTATGACACGTCAGTAATGTCTGGATACTGCACTGGTAAAGGGCTCCGCCTTTGACATGGGAGACCAGGGTTTTGAACCCTTGCTAGGGTCAGTACCTATTCAATAAGGAGTCCTTAGGCAAGACTCCCTAACACTGCAGGTGGCCTCTTGAGCGCGCCCTTGTGCCTGGAGCTCTTGAGCGGTTTGAGTCAGACAGGAGAAAAGTGCTATATAAGATGTTTGGATTCAGTAGATGATGCTACACAGCCACGAGTCTCTGTAATTGTTTCTGCCCAGTCCGACCCTTCATTTAGTTCACAGTTTGTCTCTCCGTGACGTTGTTTTCCCACAAGCTTTACATTATCTGCTGCATTATTACACTCTGTTATCAGAAATCATGTTGCCAAATACCATTATAACAGTATTGAGAGGAATGTGACAAAGTTTACGTTCTGTGAGTGGAGGATGAACATGAAACTTGTTTCTGCATCAAAGACAAGTTAATGAACCTTCTGTGGATGCTATTCATTGCAGTAGAGCTTGGTACACACATCCAATTTTGATTGGCCAATTTTACCATCTACATGTAGTATGAAAGCTTACCTACATGATCCGTTCAGTATTCAGAATCTAATGGCCAGCATACCGCATAGTAGTGGTAAAATTGACCAATCAAAGTTGTCTGTGTGTATCAGGCTTAAAGATTGTGTATATACATTGTGCTGGTTGCAGATGATCGATGAGCTGTTAGTTCTTCTTAATCGATGCTAACTTAGTTGTCGTTTGTATGCAAATTGAAATTGCACCAATTCAGTGTGCATTAGGGCAGCCATACACCATACAGTCTCGGTGGCACAAACTTACGGAGTCTATGTAGTATAAAGGCCAACAGACTGAAAATGCTTTGAAAGCTTTGTTTTGGTAAGCTGGCCGGGCTACAAGGACTGCCGCTATCCTGGCATCTACCGAGGTGGGCAAACTCTGAAATGCAGATATACTGCATTATTTATTAATCACCCAGTATAAAGCAGTTAGTGAAAATGTGTGTAAAAGTGAACATACGTGTTAAGTGGACCTGTTACCGTGTAGGAGACATAATGCTGCAGAACAGATAGATAAGCAACGTGGTGTTTACAGTGCAGCCAACCTTTTATTCTCATCAGTGGAAGCGGGTGGATGCAGTACTGGCGGTTTTACCAGCTTCCTTATTCATAATGCCTTGTAAGTTGTCTGAAACCCACAGGAGCAGGAAGTTGTCTCATACCAACAGGAACAGGAAGTTGTCTCATACCAACAGGAAGCAGTCTGTAACAGACTTCATATCCTGCTACAAATTAGAGATTAGTTAATTTATTTATTTTTTCAAATCGTGCAAAAAGTAACCCAGATGGAGTTCTCCTTTAAGGACTTCAGTACATATTTTTAATAATTGGCTTGCCTACTCCTAATACATGTCATAGCATTAAAGAGAAATATCCCTACGTCCATCACCTCCTCTAGTGCAGCATTATGTCACTCTTGCACAGTGACCGGTCCTCTTCATGCCACACAATGCACTTTTTGAGTTAAAATATTTTTACCATCTGGACAGAAGACAATCTTTTACTCTCCCACATTTCCTCTAATTCTAGAAATTTCCTTCTGATCGGTGAAGGCTGGGGGGGGGGGGGGGGAGGGGGGGGATTTTAGCACTTTAACCTTAGTGGCTTGGATAATCCTCGATGACTTTTCTGACATAATGCATTGCTAGGTTTCTAAAAATGCTGAAAGACTTATTTTGTAATGTATTTAAATTAAATAAATTTTACAAAGATTTCCTAACGTGTGTTGTTGTTGCGAGTCTTCTGTGTGTCAATCGGCTTGGGGGCTCGTACCGGGATGGTCGCTGGAGATACATGGACAATGAGAGGCAAATGATTCTAGCTTGCATGCAGATTTAAAGGGATACTGTAGGGGGGTCGGGAAAATGAGTTGAAGTTACCCGGGGCTTCTAATGGTCCCCCGCAGGCATCCTGTGCCCACGCAGCCACTCACCAATGCTCCGGCCCCGCCTCCGGTTCACTTCTGGAATTTCAGACTTTAAAGTCTGAAAACCACTGCGCCTGCATTGCCGTGTCCTCGCTTCCCCTGATGTCACCAGGAGCGCACGGCGCAGGCTCAGACCATAACTGGGCCTGCGCAGTACGCTCCTGGTGCCATCAGCAGGAGTGAGGACACGACAACGCAGGCGCAGTGGTTTTCAGCCTTTAAAGTCTGAAATTCCAGAAGTGAACCGGAGGTGGGGCCGGAGCATTGGGGAGTGGCTGCGCGGGCACAGGATGTTCGGGGGGGGGGGGGGGCATTAGAAGCCCCGGGTAATTTCAACTCATTTTCCCCCGATGCCCCTACAGTGTCCCTTTAATGCCGGTTGCATGCAGATTGGAATTGGTCAAATTTGGGAGGAAATGCTTTTGATTGACCAGTTCCAAGCTGTAAAAATTTGCATGCAAACTAGAATTATTAAACTGGGCTCAAACTTGATTGTTTAACGTGCATCATCCATCATGTGAAGTTGCATTAGAACTTACAACCAAGGCAAGTCGATAAGTTAGTTCGCATCTAGATGCAATTTTCACATGCGGGGAAAAAAGTACAATCTACAGCATAACTGAGCGTTTTCACATGAACAATCATTTTACCGCTGTGGCAAAACACACAAGTTGTAACGCAGATAAACGTGCATAGTGTCCAAAGTTATTGCACAAACAAGTGTGAACCCTCCCTTCTTATCGTGACTATCTTTCGTGGTTACACACATCAAAAATCTGTAGCTCGACTCCCAGGCACGACTGATTGTAATGCTACTGTATTTTCACTTCTGTTTACTGTGGTAAGCTGTTTCATCATCAATCCCCTCCCCTCCACAGCAACAGACCACATTGCTAGCCGGAAGGCTAGGATGTGTCTGTACAGCATCGTTCTCCGATTTGTCGCCCGAGGGATCGTTTCCTTAATGATGAACAATAATTGCAAGTGTGTATATAGCTTTAGTTTCATCTTTTCACAATCTTCAACAATTGTGATTTTTTTTTTTTCTTCTGAGGTTAAATGACTAGAACAGGGGGTAGGGAACCTCGGGCTCGGGAGCCAGATGTGGCTCTTTTGATGGCTGCCCCTGGCTCACAGACAAATCAGTAGGGGTTGATTCACTAAGTTACACGGCTCAAGCAGCGCAGCTTACTATGGCAGCGCAAGTGACATTTGCTGTAGCATGCAACTTACTTGCGCTACCCCAAAACTAATGGTTGCTCCAGTTGTCCTACTCCAGGCCCTGTCAGGTCCAGTGACTTTGCAGGACGGGATCCCCACACTTTGATTAGCCCAATGGGCTGTCTGTCACTTGACAGGCAGCCTATTGGACCAAAGTGCGGGGATCTCTTCCTACAAAGTGAATCAGCCCCCTAGTCAGCTAGCTAATTGTACAAGCTGTTAGTCAGTATTCCTCTTGTCTGGCTCTCGGGGAAATTGCTGATGTTGCTGAAACCCAAGAGAAGCTGAAGCGTGTCTGACACTTCCACTGCCCAGAGAATCAACTGTGTACACATCACCATGGCAACAGGGACAGCCCTCTGCTGCGCATGCGCACTGTGCCAGTTTAAAACATATTGTATGGCTCTCAGGGAATTACATTTTAAAATATGTGGCGTTTATGCCTCTCTCAGCCAAACAGGTTCCTGACCCCTGCTCTAGAAGGTAAGTGCTGTATGACTTCAGTGAGTACTGGTAAAATAGCTGTGCACTGGGTGCATATGGCAATTTTACTGCGGGTTTGTGAATGTCCCCCAAAGAGGGGACTCCCGCTGCAATGATGGGAACAATAACAGTAAGATCCGGTTCACACGGACGTTTACCACCAAGCATCCGGGACTCGTTGGTTAAACATTCCCATTCAAGTGAATGGGAGCGTTTAACGTTGCGCGATTACCGTCGATTGCACAATCCTGATTTTTTCGCAGCGTTTCAGGCACCGCTTCTTCATGTCCCCTGGCGGGGATGAAAAACGCAGATCGAGACAGGACATTGACGATCGCCTGCAGAAAGCCCGCTGTCGCCCGGCAAAGGTGACGACGTAGAACGGAAGGCTGGAAGAAACTGCCAAGCGTCCGTGTGAAACGGCCCTAATATAATGAGGGGGGGGTGCTATAATAGGCACATTATAATGGAGCATGCAGGGGCACCAAATTATGGGGCTCCCCAGCAATTCTTTGGTGGGACCTCACTCTTGTTCACACCGTTTCCCTTGCCTCCCCCTGGTGCCCCTCACAGCCTGGGGGTCCATCTCACAGGGGTCATACAACAAGGGTGACCATCATATCCTTCATACCCATAACAAGTGCAAGCCACAAAACACTCGATCTGAAGGATCAATCTAGTCTTTATTGAAGGGAGTGAAGCAGTAGTTGGGGGCCCCCTCACAGCTCCGGGCCCCCCTGTGGTCACAGGGGCAGCTACCCTCTAGTTACACCCCTGCGAGCGCGTTACAAAGCTGTAGAGCCAATTGTCATAAGTGTGGGTGTCCTCTTTTGGCTGCAACCACCTCCAGGCTGGGAGCACACTTGTCTGTTCTTATGTGCGATTTCTACACGGGAAAACTGCCAACCAATGTTAATCAAACTGCTAGTGCACAACTGAATGCATTTTTCCCATGCAGAAAAAACAACGTACAACAGTGAAGCACTGCGCGCATTTTCTCTATCACTTACATTAGCGTCTGTGATAAAACTTGCATGTTTCACACATACAGACACGCATAGGGGCTGATTCACTAAACCGTGATATGACAAATATCACACCTTATCAGAGATATCACACCTTATCAAAGTTAACACACCTTATCAGAGTAGCACAGCGAGCGCTACAAACTTATGCCTACTAATTGGCAATGGCACTCGTCCTGCCCTGAGCCCCTGCGGGTTCGTAGCGCTCGCTATGCTACTCTGATAAGGCGTGTTAACTTTGATAAGGTGTGCTATCTTTGATAAGGTGTGCTATTTGTCATATCATGGTTTAGTGAATCAAGCCCCAGGTGTGCAGGAAGCCAGGGGCGTAACAATAGACCCTGCAAGGGATGCAGCTGCAGGGGGCCCTAAAGCCGCAGGGGGCCCCATGGGAAGGAGGGGGAGTTTATTTTCCCTGTCCTGAGAGACTGACAACTAAGAGCAGGGAATGAAAAAAGCTTTCTGCTGTCTGCACGATTGTTCTAATGACTGCATCTGCTCAGCCACTGATATGGAATCATACAAAGATTTGTAGACAGTCCCATTCAGTGTTCAGCAGGGTCTTGTGTACGGCGCTGCTCTACCCCCAGCATTTTTACCCCTCCTTTGGCGAGGGTTGGCCCATCCAAAGTTGAGTGGGGGGGGCAGTGATTTCTAGTTACACCCCTGCAGGAAATGCTTGCAGAAAAAAACAAATTTGGGCCCATTTCCAATAGCGATAGGATGCGATGCAATCACGGCGCGGGCACTTCCGGTTTACTTCGAAAGTCCGGATGTGGCTATCAGTTCTTGCTAAGGGCCTGTTTCCATTACCACGATCTGATGCGATCATCGCATTGGATCACATGCAAACTGAAGCTAATGCAAGCCAATGGAGCAGTTTCCATTGCTTGCTAATTCTGCAATGCGACCTGGGAATAGAATGTGGTGCATGCTGCAGATTCTTGCAGCACGCACCCAATTCCATAGGCAATTACAGACGGCTGCCTCCGAATCTTTTCCCGGGTCACATAGCAGCGGATTGTCGGCACGACCGGTTCTAGACTTGTTGCTGCGTGAGATAAACGTGTGAGGATGCCCCCCCCCCCCCCCCCCCTTCTTTACAATTTGGAATGATCGCACGGCACCCAACTATTTACTCTGCTTCATTTAAAGGATACCCGAAGTGACATGTGACATGATGAGATAGACATGTGTATGTACAGTACCAAGCAGACAAATAACTAGGCTGTGTTCCTTTTTTTCTTTCTCTGCCTGAAAGAGTTAAATATCAGGTATGTAAGTGGCTGACTCAGTCCTGACTCAGACAGGAAGTGGCTACAGTGTGATCCTCACTGATAAGAAATTCCAACTATAAAAAAACTTTCCTAGCAGAAAATGGCTTCTGAGAGCAAGAAAGAGAGAAAAAGGGGAATTTCTTATCGGGTCACACTGTAGTCACTTCCTGTGTGAGTCAGCACTGAGTCAGCCACTTACATACCTGATATTTAACTCTTTCAGGCAGAGAAAGAAAAAAAGGAACGCAGCCTAGTTATTTGTGTGCTAGGCACTGTACATACACATGTCTATCCTCATCATGTCACTTGACACATGACATGCTGCAGCTCAACACAATAGCACGCTGTGAGTCTGTGACAAACAAACTGCTCACCCTCAGCCACTCCATTCCTCCTATCACTTCTCCTCCTACTCTGACTACATGCTGTTAGTGTAAACACAGTGCAAACATGCTGCCCCTGTAATCTCTGTGCCTGATGCAAGTGTTTCACCTTGCTTCAGGAGAGAACCGTCCCTGACCATCGGATCACAATATTTACAAGCAATGGAAACAACTCCATTGACTTGTATTCGTTCTGCTCGTGTCGGAAGCAATGATTGCATTGCACGGTGGCTGGTGGAAATGGCCCAAACAGAAAAAGACAGACAAGTGTGATCCCGACCTAAACCACTGACCAATGAAATAAGGATTACAGCCTTTTCTAATGTCATCTGAAAACAGAAGGCATTGTGAAATATATATATATATATATATATATATATATATATATATATATATATATATAATCTATCTCCTTCCTTTAAAAACATGATGATGTGTAATTGTGGTTTCCCACAATGCATCACTAATGCATCACTACTGAATATGCAAATGATCTCTTTATGCCCCTGAGGCCTGGCTTATATCCAGAACCCAGTGGCGTAGCAATAGGGGTTGCAGAGGTAGCGACCGCATCGGGGCCCTTGGGTCAGAGGGGCCTCGAGGGGCCCTCCCTCAAGCAAAATATTAGCTCTGTATTGGCCATGTGCTGGTAATAATCACTTCTGTAGATGCTTTAAATCATACCTCCCAACTTTTTGAGATGAGAAAAAGGGACACTTAAGCCCCGCCCCTGCCACACCCCTGGTCACGCCGCCACCACGCCTCTAGTCACGCATACCATAAAAATTTAACAAGAAAAATGTTGTTTTATAATTCAAACCACACTGGTCCTTTCTATCCTGGTTAATTTTCCTTCATAGTAACATTTTAAAATTAGTAATATATCAATTTAAAGGATGGTAATAAAGTTTAGAGTCAAACACATTTTTAGTAGATAAATATATATATTTACATAGAAAGAGGGACAAAGTCCTGAAAGAGGGACAAATGAGGGTGACAGAGGGACAGGGCTCCCAAAAAGGGATTGTCCCTCCGAAAAAGGGACAGTTGGGAGCTATGTTAAATAGTAGTAATCATTAACAAACTGTTCCCCCTCCCCTTCTTGCACCTCTGACACTGTGAAAATCCTTGGTAGGTTTTGGTGCACCATATCAATTGTTATGTACAGAGTGCTTGGGAGGCCCCATGTAAAACTTGCACCGGGGCCCACAGCTCCTTAGCTACGCCACTGCCAGAACCGCTGGTGTATAGCAAGCCTATAGCTCATACATTTTACACAGCCATATCAATGTTTGCTTTTTAGTAGGAGGTTTTTTTGGTCTCTCTCATCCCCAATACTTTCCTAGTGTTTCTTAGTTATTCTGTTAGCCTTGCATAATGACTTCACAAACTGCCGCCTGGACACGCCCCCACCACGCCTCCCAGAAAACAGTTACACCAACTGCCACAAAGATGGAGAAGCAAGGCCAGAAGGAGTCTCCTCAGCCCAGAGGGCCCCAGGAGGAAGCAGAGATCCATGGCATGCAGGGTATGATTCATGTGGCTTTTCCTAAAGATTACACCAATGAAAATGGTGTTTTTTTATTTAGTTTACCCCAAAAAGAAAACTATTGCATGATAAAACAAAAATAAGTGGGTTCAGGAAAACCTGATCAGCATAGGACAGAAATGTCACACAGTCGTCATGACAGCAAAACATCAAAGGTATAACTGGATAGAGGCCAAACTGACCAGAAGAGAAACAAAATATCAGCGATTTCACCCCAATGCAGCCAAATAAACAAACGGGAGATATGATCAGCTCCTGGCGTTCCTTTATCACTGAAAACAGGTGATGTCTTGTATTGGCTCACATGAAGCTGAAGAACAAAGGCCGCGTTCACACTTGGGCGCTGTCCAGAAGCGTTTTGTGCTTTCGATCAGCAAAGATCAGCAGTGTAATCGTATGGGATTACCCCCAATGCGGCCATTGCGGCGTGATTGGGATTCCCACCGATCGCAAACGTACTGCATACAGCATTTTCTGGGCAATTGCTTTCTAATTCTCATTTACTGGAACGTAAAAGTGTGAATGGGGCCTAAGAGATTAAATCTGTTACTTTGGGAAAACCGCCATTTTATAGCCAGAATCTTACATTTGCATATGTTGCTATGGGCAACTGCCATTTTATAGCCTCAATCTTACAGCCACATATTTTGCTATGGGCAACCTCCATTTTAGTGCTATAACCTTACAGTCACATATGTTGCTATGGGCAACCTCCATTTTAGCGCTATAACCTTACAGCCACATATGTTGCTATGGGCAACCTCCATTTTAGTGCTATAACCTTACAGTCACATATGTTGCTATGGACAACCTCCATTTTAGTGCTATAACCTTACAGTCACATATGTTGCTATGGGCAACCACCATTTTATAACCATAATCTTACAGTCACATATGTTGTTATGGGCAGCCGCCATTTTTTATCCACGGTCTTAGGGCCTGTTTCCACTACATGCAGATTGGATGCAGAATGGATGCAGAAAAACTGACTCCAATTAATGCATATGGGGAAATCTGCATCAGAAAAATCGCGTTTAGTTGAAATCGGCCCATAGGCATTCATTGGAGTCCGTTTTTCTGCATGTAGTGGAAACAGGCCCTTAGAGTCTCATATGTTGCTACTGGCAACCGCCATTTTATACCCAGAACGTTATAGTCACATATGTTGCTACGGGCAGCCGCCATTTTGTAGTCACAATCCTACAGTCGCATATGTTGCTATGGGCAACCGCCATTTTTTATTCACCGGCTTATAATCAGGTCTGTTGCTATGAGCAATCATCGTTTTTATATTCCCTAGGTCACAATTATATGAGTATATATACTAGGTCACAATTACAGTATATGTGTTGCCATGTGGAACCCCCATTGTATATTCACTAAATATATATATATATATATATATATATATATATATATATATATATATATATATATATATATATATATATATATATATATATATATATATATATATATATATATATATATCTCAATCAGACCTAATGCTATGTGCAACTGCCATTTTATATGCACTAGGTCACAGCCGGATGTCTTGCAATATTTACTAGATCACAATTATATCTGTTGCTACGGGCAACCACCATTTTATATTGGTGGCTGGATCAGGGCCGGCCCTAGACTTTTTGCCGCCTGAGGCAAATTTAGAAAAAAATTGCCGCCAACGCCCCCCTATCCCCCCCGCCCCCGAGCGGGGGTCCCCCGATCGCCGTCCACTGTTACTGTATTGTGTGCTATTGTAAGTGGACGGTGATGCAGGAAGTGACGTCAGTGGAGCGCACGCTGGAACGCGGAAAAGGTGAGTCCTCCCCGCCCGTGCCTCTTACTATCGGGCATCGGCTGCTTCCTATTTACAGCTGGAGGGGAGCGCAGATCGGGGGACCCAGGGGAGGGAGGGGGGGTCCGACCCCCCTCCCCACCGCTAGGCCCAATACCCCCGTCCTGCCCGCTACCCCTCCGGCTCGGCAGCCGCCCCCCCCCCCGCCCCCCGCACCCATGGATGGGCGGGTGCCGCCCCTAGAAGTTTGCCGCCTGAGGCAAATGTTTCACCCCGCCTCATGAGTGGGCCGGCCCTGGGCTGGATGGTGTGATGGTTAAGGGCTCTGCCTCTGACACAGGAGATCAGGGTTTGAATCTCAGCTCTGCCTGTTCAGTAAGCCAGCACCTATTCAGCAGGAGACCTTAGGCAAGTCTCTCTAACACTGCTACTGCCTATAGAGTGCCTCCTAGTAGCTGCAGCTCTGGCGCTTTTAGTGTGCCAGGAGAAAAGCGCTATACAAATGTTATTTGTCTTGTCTTGTGTATTAATTAGCACTATTGGAAATCACTATTTGATATTCACTGCCTTACAACTGGATCTGTTGCTATGGGCAACCACCATTTTACAATCTCTGGATCGCTATAGAATACAGAATGTTTACATAATAGCATTAAAGAGGCCACATATTAAAGTAAAACAATCCAATTTCATGGCAATTGGATAACAAAACGATCGGTTGTACAGAAAAGTCTAAAGCTTTTTTTTTAGGTCGTTTGAAAAATCTGATTGAATTTATAATTTTTATTCCACAGTATATAAACTAGGTCACAATGATATGAGTTACTATGAGGAACCGCCATTTTATATTCACTGCATTACAATCAGAGCTGATGCTATGTGCAATCTTATATTCTCTACTAGCTCACAGTCAGATCTCATGTTATATTTACTACATTACAGTCACCTCTGTTCCAACGGGCACCCACCCAGTATTTTCTACTCACTGACTCACAATCACATCTGTTGCTATGAGCAACTACCATTTTGTATTCGCTAGGTCACTATCACATCTGTTGCTACAGGCAACCGTTATTTTATATTCACTAGGTCATAATCAGATCTGATGCTATGGATAGGCACCATTTTGTATCCACTAGAACTGTTGCTCACAATCAGATCTCTTGCTACATTTACTAGATCACAATGATATCAGTTGCTATGGGCAACCACCATTTTATATTTATTTAGGTCACAATCACATCTGTTGAGAGAGATATATATATATATATATATATATATATATATATATATATATATATATATATATATATATATATATATTACATTACAGTCACATCTGTTCCAACTGGCAATCACCATTTTATACTCACCGGCTCACATTCACATCTGTTGCTATGGGCAACCACTATTTTATATTCAATAGGTCATAAACAGATCTGATGCTATGGATAGCTACCATTATGTATTCGCCAGGTTGCATTTAGTTCTGTGTCTGTGGGCAACCACCATTTTTGTATTTACTAGCTCACAATCAGATCTCTTACTATAGTTACTAGATCACAATTACAGTGGTGTGAAAAACTATTTGCCCCCTTCCTGATTTCTTATTCTTTTGCATGTTTGTCACACTTAAATGTTTCTGCTCATCAAAAAACGTTAACTATTAGTCAAAGATAACATAATTGAACACAAAATGCAGTTTTAAATTATGTTTTTTATTATTTAGTGAGGAAAAAACCCTCAAAACCTACATGGCCCTGTGTGAAAAAGAAATTGCCCCCTGAACCTAATAACTGGTTGGGCCACCCTTAGCAGCAATAACTGCAATCAAGCATTTGCGATAACTTGCAACGAGTCTTTTACAGCGCTCTGGAGGAATTTTGGCCCACTCATCTTTGCAGAATTGTTGTAATTCAGCTTTATTTGAGGGTTTTCTAGCATGAACCGCCTTTTTAAGGTCATGCCACAACATCTCAATAGGATTCAGGTCAGGACTTTGACTAGGCCTCTCCAAAGTCTTCATTTTGTTTTTCTTCAGCCATTCAGAGGTGAATTTGCTGGTGTGTTTTGGGTCATTGTCCTGCTGCAGCACCCAAGATCGCTTCAGCTTGAGTTGACAAACAGATGGCCGGACATTCTCCTTCAGGATTTTTTGGCAGACAGTAGAATTCATGGTTCCATCTATCACAGCATGCCTTCCAGGTCCTGAAGCAGCAAAACAACCCCAGACCATCACACTACCACCACCATATTTTACTGTTGGTATGATGTTCTTCTGCTGAAATGCTGTGTTACTTCTACGCCAGATGTAACGGGACACGCACCTTCCAAAAAGTTCAACTTTTGTCTCGTCGGTCCACAAGGTATTTTCCCAAAAGTCTTGGCAATCATTGAGATGGTTTTTTTTAGCAAAATTGAGACTAGCCTTAATGTTCTTTTTGCTTAAAAGTGGTTTGCGCCTTGGATATCTTCCATGCAGGCCGTTTTTGCCCAGTCTCTTTCTTATGGTGGAGTCATGAACAATGACCTTAATTGAGGCAAGTGAGGCCTGCAGTTCTTTAGATGTTGTCCTGGGGTCTTTTGTGGCCTCTCGGATGAGTTTTCTCTGCTCTCTTGGGGTAATTTTGGTCGGCCGGCCACTCCTGGGAAGGTTCATCACTGTTCCATGTTTTTGCCATTTGTGGATAATGGCTCTCACTGTGGTTCGCTGGAGTCCCAAAGCTTTAGAAATGGCTTTACAACCTTTACCAGACTGATAGATTTCAATTACAGTACTTTTGTTCTCATTTGTTCCTGAATTTCTTTGGATCTTGGCATGATGTCTAGCTTTTGAGGTGCTTTTGGTCTACTTCTCTGTGTCAGATAGCTCCTATTTAAGTGATTTCTTGATTGAAACAGGTGTGGCAGTAATCAGGCCTGGGGGTGACTACAGAAATTGAACTCAGGTGTAATAAACCACCTTTAAGTTATTTTTTAACAAGGGGGGGCAATCACTTTTTCACACAGGGCCATGTAGATTTGTAGGTTTTTTTTCTCACTAAATAATAAATACCATCATTTAAAACTGCATTTTTTGTGTTCAATTAGGTTATCTTTGACTTAGTTAACGGTTTTTGATGAGCAGAAACATTTACGTGTGACAAACATGCAAAAGAATAAGAAATCAGGAAGGGGGCAAATAGTTTTTCACACCACTGTATATCTGTTGCTATGGGCAACTAGCATTTTATATTCATTAGGTCACCACCACATCTGTTGCTATGGGCAACCACCATTTTATATGTATTAGCGATATGGGCAATCACTATTTAATAATCCTCTGCCTTACAATTGCTATTCCTATGGGAAACCACTATTTTACATTCCCTGGTCCGCTATAGAATACAGAACGTTAATATAGCAGCATTAAGGTGGCCACACGGTAAAAAAACAAAATCAAATTTTACAGCAATTAGAAAAAAAAAAGGATTGGTGGTACAGAAAAAGTGAAAGCTTTTTTTTCTTGTTCATTTGAGAAATTTGATTGAATTTATAATTTTTTTCCCGCTTAAAATAGATCTGGAGTGGTGGATTTTTCAGACTAATTGTAAAATGACATCTTTGGCTTATGAATCTTTAGTGGTATGTGTGGCAAGGCATGTGGTGGGGGTGTGATTAGCGGTGTAGCATAGGCGTGTCTTAAAGTCTCTGTCTTTCTCATTTCAAAAAGTTGGGAGGTATGTCTTTTGGGCAGCGGCTTCCAAAGCGGCATCCCCCAGGGCGTGCCTGCTGCGCTTATTAGGAAACATGTCTCTGAATAAACCTGTTTGGTTTCTCACTAGGAATCCCCGACGTTCCATTCTGCATGAATAAAAGTGGTCAAGTAAAACGCCCAATGAACCCATTCTTGGTCTGGGCCCGTATTCAACGACCCATTGTGTCCAAAGCCAACCCCTGGGCCAGCACCACCCAGATCAGTACGTTGCTTGGGATGGAGTGGAGCAAGCTCACCGAAGAAGAGAAGAACCCATTTTATGAAAAAGCCCATGAAATAAAAATGAAGCACAACAAGATGTTTCCAGGTATGCGAGTTAAGAAGCTTAATGCCATAGTTAGATGTTTCTTATACTTACTGCTGGTTGGGGAGGGAGGGGCTTAAAGGACCATTGTAGTGAAAAATGTTGACTCCTGCAACTCCTGTGTAGAGATGATTGTGTGTAGAGGAACCCATGGACAAGCAGGTGATCAGTCTCATCAGGTGATACGTTTGCAAGGCTCTGATTTGTTGTGATTATTTACTTCCTGTTTAAAGCTACATACCAAGTTTACATTTTTGTCTTGCCCATCGCTCTTGTCAGCCAGAATTCTAAAGTGTTAACAGGCTTCTTTCAATGTCACAAACGTCCCCTTGGTGATCTATCTGGTTAGATTCCTATGCCCAATGCCTCCTAACTGTCCTGATTTCACCGGGACTGCCCTGAGTTGAAACGTATGGTCCTGTATCCCGTAGCAACCCCTCAGATCTCAAACAGGAAAAAAGACTCGTGCTCTTACCGAAAACAGTATGCCACCATAGGCACCTATTATAAGGAGTGGGGGGAGTTAAGTACTAGGCATAGGTGGAGAGAGGTCTTAGGGTTGGGCATCGGTAGAGGGAGGTCTTTGGGTTAAGCAACAGTAGAGGGTGGTCTAAGGGTTAGGCATCAGTAAAGGGAGGTCTTAGGGTTAGGCATTGCTAGTGGGAGGTTTAAGGGTTAGACATCAGTAGAGGGAGGTCTTAGGGTTAGGCATCAATAGAGGGAGGATTTAGGGTTAGGCATCGGTAGAGGGGGGTCTTAGAGTTAGACGTTGGTAGAGGGAGGTCTTAGGGTTAGGCATCGGTAGAGGGAGTTCCTAGGGTTAGGCATCAGTAGAGGGAGGTGTTAGGGTTAGGCATTGGCAGCACGGTGGCGTAGTGGTTAGCTCTCTCGCCTTGCAGCGCTGGGTCCCTGGTTCGAATCCCAGCCAGGGCACTATCTGCAAAGAGTTTGTATGTTCTCTCCGTGTCTGCGTGGGTTTCCTCCGGGCACTCCGGTTTCCTCCCACATTCCAAAAACATACAGATAAGTTAATTGGCTACCTCTAAAAATTGGCCCTAGACTACAGTACTTACACTACATAATATAGACATATGGCAATGGTAGGGATTAGATTGTGAGCTCCTTTGAGGGACAGTTAGTGACAAGATATATATATATACTGTACAGCGCTGCATAATATGTCGGCGCTATATAAATACTAAATAATAATAATAATAATAATAATAATTGGTAGAGGCAGGTCTTAGGGTTAGGCATCGGTAGAGGGAGTTCTTAGGGTTAGGCATCAGTAGAGGGCGGTCCTAGGGTTAGGCATCGGTAGAGGGAGTTCTTAGGGTTAGGCCTCAGTAGAGGGAGGTTTTAGGGTTAGGCATCAGTAGAGGGGGGTCTTAGAGTTAGACGTTGGTAGAGGGAGGTCTTAAGGTTAGGCATCGGTAGAGGGAGTTCCTAGGGTTAGGCATCAGTAGAGGGAGGTGTTAGGATTAGGCAATGGTAGAGGCAGGTCTTAGGGTTAGGCATCGGTAGAGGGAGTTCTTAGGGTTAGGCATAGGTGGGTTGAGGGAGTTTGTAGGGTTAGGCATCGGTAACAGGAGTTCTTAGGGTTAGGCATCAGTAGAGGGCGGTCCTAGGGTTAGGCAACGGTAGAGGGAGTTCTTAGGGTTAGGCCTCAGTAGAGGGAGGTTTTAGGGGAAGGCATCAGTAGAGGGCGGTCTTAGAGTTAGATGTTGATAGGGGGAGGTCTTAGGGTTAGGCATCAGCAGAGGGAGGTCTTAGGGTTAGGCATCAGTAGAGGGAGGGCTTAGGGTTAGGCATCGGTAGAGGGAGGTTTTAGGGTAAGGCATCAGTAAAGGGCGGTCTTAGAGTTAGATGTTGATAGAGGGAGATCTTAGGGTTAGGCATCGGCAGAGGGAGTTCTTAGGGTTAGGCATCGGTAGAGGGCAGTCTTAGGATAAGACATCGGTAGAGGGAGTTCTTAGGGCTAGGCATCAGTAGAGGGAGGTTTTAGGTTTAGGCATCAGTAGAATGTGGTCTTAGAGTTAGACGTCGGTAGAGGGAGGTATTTGGGTTAGGCATCGCTAAAGGGAGGGTTCTGTGTGAGAGTAAGATTAGGTTAAAACATAGTAAAATATCAGTATATATCAAGATAACCGATATTTTACTATTGGAATTAAGTAGAATATTGGTAATTTTACCGATATTCTACTAGCGGCAATCCTATGCGTCCTTTTTTCCCCGGCAACTATTTTACATGTACGCCCTCTAATGTCCTGATGGAGGGAAGCAGTGGAAGAATCAGGGCGGAGATCACAGCCGCAGGCCGAGCCGGCTGTAATGACGTGAGTTTTGATCACGCCGCATCACCTGGGCTGTCGTCAAAGCTGGCTCGGCATGCGGCTAGTTGAGCGGCACTGGAACAAAGAGAGTGAAGTGAGTCATTTATCTACAGTCGCTCCCTGTGCCGATCTTTGCGTAGAGGGATGGGAGGATTAGGAGGAACCACTAGACAACAGGGAACTGTTTAGGGGAGGCACTAGACATCAGGGATCTGTATAGGTTAAGGGAGGAGCTACTAGACACCAGGGAACTGTATAGTTGTGAGGAGGGGGTACTAGACATTAGGGAACTGTATGGAGAAGGGAGGAGGAACCACTAGACACCAGTGAACTGCATAGGGGAGGAGGAAGAGGCACTAGACACCAGGGAATTCTATAGGTGAGGGATGGGGACCACTTGACAATATTGAACTCTACAGGGGATGGAGACCACTAAACACCAGGAAACTGTATAGGGGAGGGGAGCATGCTGCGTGTAGAATTAGGGCCTGGCTAGAGGTGTAGCAGAGGCATGTCTTAGTGACCCTTTTTCCTGGCTCCAAAATTTAAGGGAGGTATGCCGGTGCCTGTTATCTGTAGGACCTTCAGGAAGATCCTTCTTTTAGGAATCAAGCATGGACTGGAGGGCAACTGACCTTTGCATTACTTTGTACCACACTGAGAAGAACAAATCAAGGGGTAGTAACATTCAAGAAACAGGGGCATAGCAATAGGGGTTGCAGAAGTTGCGACCACATCGGGGACCTTGGGCCAGAGGGGCCTGAGGGGCCCTCCTTCAACTACAGTATTAGCTCTCTATTGGTCCTGTGCTCATAATAATCACTTCTATAGATACTTTGAATAGTGGTAATCACTAACAAACTGTTCCCCATCCCCTTCTTGCACCTCTGAGCACTGTAGTTGCCATTGGCAGGTTTTGGTGCCCCGCATCAATTGCTATGTATCGAGTGCTTGGGGGTGGGGGGCCCGTTGTAAAACTTGCATCAGGGCCCACAACTCCTTAGCCACGCCACTGTCCAGCACTCAGCAGCACTCAGCCCAGCAACTGAATATTTTGGCAACCTCTTCAGAGTCAGAGTCAATGATACCATCCCCTTGCCGTCTCAATGTTTTTAGAGGGCCACCGATTGGTGGACAGTGGAAGTTCATTAGTACGCAGGCCTGCACCATCAGCAGCAAGTGAAACAAGGCCTTGTACGCTCATCCTTTAAGGGTGCCTGAGATGGGACTCCAGGCTATATGGGGGATGGGGGGTGCGCGGGTGGCCGAGCCACGCATGCACAAAAGAGTGCGGCCAGCCAGATTACCAGAGAGAATTAGAAGAGAACGGAGCTGCCCAGGAGGACAGTCAGGGAGCCCGTGAGCCTCATGGGGTTAGAGGAAGCCCTAGGTAAGTATAAATATAGCCTGGAGTCCCATCTCAGGTTCTCTTTATCCCCTCTCTTGTGTATATAAAATAACTCTATGTTTCTGTTCAGAGTGGGAGTACAAGCCACGAATTGCAAAGAAGACAAAACCTGCAATGGGTGATGAGGCCTCCGGTTCATCCAGAACCTCTGTCTATCAACCACAAAACATCCTGATGTACAAACCCAATCCACGTAAGTCAAGAATATTTCTGTAACTTGCCAGTCTTTAAAAAGCACCATCTCTATTAATATGATTAGCTACACGTGCCTTAAAGAGGAACTCCAGTGAACATTTTACTGTTGGCAGGTGATGTAGCTGCTGCATGTTTTTTGGCAGTTGGAAACAGCTGTAAACAATTATTTTCCACAATGCAGCAAGGTTCACAGACAGGACACTGCCAAAAAAAAGTACAAACTTTTCTTGTGGGAGGGGTTTCTTGTGGGAGGGGTTTCACCACAATATCAGTCATACTGGGTGCACACATAGCAGAACGGGAAAGAGTGCGTTTTCTGCCATGTGCTCTTTTGTGCGTTTTTAGTGCGTTTGCGTTCAGCGGTTTTTCCACAGATGCATTTTTTCAAGCGTCTTGCATGTGTTTTTATGCGTTTGCGTTTCGCATGTACAAAAAACATATGCATTTTGTATGCGTTTTTCATATGCTTTTCAATTGTGTCTTATGCAAATCACTAGGTAGACAACAGGAACCGGAAATACATCACAAAACAATTTAAAAAATTGCATATAAAAATGCATGGGTACGGTCAGGGGGCATGGCTAGCGGCTGCTCGAGATGGACGTCTGTTAGCAGAGCTCCGCACACCCTGGCTGCATCGGCTCACTTCACGCAGCACTTTTCGCCCCAAAAGGTTTCACCCGACATCCCTGCAGCTTGCTGAATCCCCCAAACCTAGATGGGAGGTAAGAAAGCCCGGCGCGAGAGAGATCTTACTGAATCCTCCCGGCAAGAGCCGCGCTCACGGAGGAACAAGATGGCGCCCGGGCCCAGCCAGCAAAGAGAACAGGAGCATGTGGAGAGCGAATCCGACGGAGAGAGCAGATCCACCAGTCTCAGCAGACCTCTATCCATCGGCGGACAGTCTGGGTCGGGAAGCAGAGCCCCAAGCAACCTTTCAGCCCGCGATCAAGCGCTTATGGACATGTTTAAAGTGATCCTGCAGAGGGAGCTTGAGGAATCCTCCGGCAAGCTGGCTGCTCGCCTCTCAAAAGAGATCAAGGAAATGGGGTCCAGGATTAACGAACTTGAGCGTCGCATCGACAATGTAGATGTCGTACTGGATGAACATAACAAGGATCAGGAGACGACCCAAGCAGACCTCCAAGATGTACAGCTGCGTATGGAGGATTTCGAAAACAGAGCTCGCAGAGGTAATTAACGGGTCAGGGGTCTGCCTGAGAGTATAACAGATCTGACTTCTACAGTAACTGCTCTTTTTCAAGAGCTTGTCCCTAGTCTGCCGATTGATAGACTCGAGTTTGATAGAATTCATAGAGCCCTGGGCCCAGTCAAGCCTAACGGCCTCCCCCGGGACATTGTCATTAAGTTTACCTTCTATAGATCTAAGGAAACTATTCTAAAAGCTGCAAGAGATAAAGAAGACCTTGAATTTCAGGGACACCATTATCAAATATTTGCTGACTTAGCGCCTGCTACAATCCAGAGGCGTAGAGAGATGAAGCCTTTCACTAAAATCCTTCAAGCTCATGACATAAAGTACAGTTGGGGTTTCCCCTTTAAGCTGGTGTTCTCTTACAATAACCGAGTCCATGTGATTCTAAACCCAGAAGAAGCCCGGAGAAAGTTGGAGAGGCTCAAACTTACGCTTCCGGCCTCCTCTCCCACCCGAAGCCAAGGCCCACCTCACTCCCAGCCTCCATGGGAAAAAGTAAAACAGCAGGGGTCCTCAAAGAAGCGCGAAAAGGAGATACTGATGCCGGCAACGCAGTCCGAGCCTGGCTGATCCAGTTTGCCCGGAATTGATTGGCTCTTCATCTTGTCCTCACCAAGCTGATCTGGTGAACTTACCTTATCGGTGTCATGTCGTATCCTTGGAGCCTGACTCTCAGACTAGAATTTATCTTTGCGTTTTCTATAGTGAGCTACACGTAGTGTATGAAAACGCACTCTTGCTCCAGTAGCCAACTGGACTCCTAGGCTAAATGATTTATCTACTTGACTCTATTTTATATATTTCCACTAGTTTTATCACCTGAAAAACCCAGATATAGACTCTGGTGTTAGGTGCAGGGGTAAGCGTTCATTTGGTATTCAGTATTTAGTATTTAACTCTTAGCTTTATAGTATATCTGATAGATTTTGGGGTTAATTAGGTGCTGTTAATTGGTATAACCTTTAGTTTGCTCAGCCATGCAGCCGGGGTGGGATTATCCCCCCGCACAAGCGATTTTTTCACCCGCTTGTTTTCTGGCACTGAGCCTGGATGGCCCAAGCCAGTCTCAGGTTGCCCTAAATTCTTGTATCGCCGTTTACTCCTGTTTTCAGGAGAACCGGCGAGCTAACTTTGGGCCCTTTTCTATTCTCTCTTTCTCTTTCTGCTTCCCCCTCCTCTACCTCCCCCCTCCTCTACCTCCCCCCCTGGTCCGCCCTAGCCTACGAAGAATATTCATCACCTGATAACCTATGGTGCCTCGCGTTTCCATTGTCGAGGCACACAAGGACCTTCTCCTCTGCTAGCAATAATGGCTGACCCTACTTTAAAAATTATAACGCATAATGTCCAAGGCTTCAATTCTCCCCAAAAAAGGAGCAAAGCCTTTCATTACTATAAGTCCGCTCACACAGACATTGTATGTCTGCAGGAGACTAGGTTCTCTAGATCCAGTCGCCCTTCTTATCTTAGTAAACATTTCCCGATGGCTTTCCATGCTTGCGCAAGGGAGAAGGTCCGTGGCATGTCTATTGCTTTCAGAAGGGGCCTCCCTTTCAAATGTGAGCACACTCTAGCTGATCCCACCGGGAGATATCTGATATTACGGGGCACCCTCTATGATTCCAAAATTACCTTGGCTTCCTATTATGCTCCTAATCAATTCCAGGACCGTTTCCTATCCCATTTCTTACAGGTGGTAGCGCAGCACGGGGAAGGTATGATTATCCTATGTGGAGACACAAACGAGGTGCTAGATGAGGGAATGGATAGGGCCTACAAACCTGGTTCTGCAAGAGCTCTCCAACCCATTTCGTCCACTCGGTCGCTGGCTGTCTCCCGTCTATTCAGGGACGGAGGATTGCTAGATGTCTGGCGTGATTTTAATCCACAAATGCGCGATTATACCTTCTGCTCAAGCCCACATGGGAGCTTTTGCAGAATCGATCACTTCTTTATGCAGGCACCCTATTTAGATAATGTCTCAGCCGCTAAAATCCTCGCAGTAACATGGTCAGACCATGACCCAGTGCAGATCCAATTGTCCTCCTTGATACCCAGGGGCAAGAGTTTCATCTGGAGAATTAATGACTCTGCTTTCCAGGCAAGACAATTTTGAGAGGATTCACTCCTTTCTCACCGAGTATTTGGAAACCAACGAAGGGTCGGTTGCCTCTGCGGTTTCTCTCTGGGAGGCTTTGAAGGTGACCGTGAGGGGACAGATAATTGGCTTTGCTTCCTATCTCAAAAAGCAAAGAGCTCAAAATATAGTTAACTTGACAAAACAGTACGAGGAAGCAGATCAGGCCTGGAAAGCCTCCCCATCGGCCGCTCTGAAGCTGACCAGGGACAGATTGCGGTTGCAACTAGATTCTACCTTAAGCGTAGAGGTAGAAAAGCAACTTCGATGGCGTAGAAATTTTTACTACCGTTGGGCTGATAAACCCCACACTTTCCTAGCTCGCAAATTGAAAAATCAAAAATACAAGCCTCCCACTCTACGAGTGAAAGACTCTCAGTCACCCCCCACTACGAATCCCTGTAAGATAGTCCAGTACTTTCAGAACTTCTTGCAGAAGTTGTATAGGGCGGAGGGAGAGATCGATAAGACGCAGCTTGAAGCCTATCTTGAATCAATTCACCTCCCTCCTCTCGATGCGGCCGATGCTGAACTCCTTAATGCAGAAATTACCTCGGACGAAGTTCTTGCAGCAATAAAATCGCTTAAAAGCGCTAAATCCCCGGGGCCAGACGGCTTTTCTCCCCTTTTTTATAAAAAATTCGCCCAAATGATAGCACCCCTCTTAGCCCAAATGTACAATGAATACAATAAAAATAAACTCCCAGGCCGAGATACGCTCCAAGCTAATATAGCTATGCTCCCTAAAACTGAAACAGAACCAACGGATGTTAGCAATTTTCGCCCCATTTCCCTTCTCAATGTGGACATAAAAATCCTGAGTAAAATTCTAGCCTCACGAATCAATAGGTTTCTCCCCCAGATAATCCACAAGGACCAAGTGGGCTTTGTCCCGGGGCGTCAAGCATCGGATGCTGTGTATAGAGCTATCCAGGTTTTTGAAAGCTTACGCCATAGAAAGATACCTGGTGTCTGTCTAAGCCTGGATATCTACAAAGCGTTCGATACACTTTCATGGGATTATTTATACTTTGTTTTGCAGTATAGGGGTTTTGGACTATCCTTTTTAGCCTGGCTTCAAGCCTTGTACTCCTCCCCATCAGCTAAAGTGCATTATGCTGGTTATTTATCTCCTAGCTTCACAATAGAGAGAGGAACTCGTCAAGGGTGCCCCCTTTCTCCTATTTTATTTATAATAGCGATGGAACCATTAGCGCAGATGATTAGAAACTCTGAAGAAATTCTCGGTTTCCAAATAGCCGGTACTCAGCATAAATTAAACCTTTTTGCTGACGATATGTTGCTGTTCTTGTCTAATCCAAAAACTTCTATCCCTGCATTAATGAAGGCTAGGCCGGGTACACTCTGTTAAAATGGTCTTGTTGCCAAAAATTCTTTATCATTTTAGGTTACTCCCCGTCTGGATTCCCCCGCACTTGTTACGACTCTTTCAGCATAAAATAAACAAATTTATCTGGGGAAATTCCAGGCCTAGAGTTGCCAAGGCCTCATTGTACCTCCCAAAACATTCTGGAGGCTTGGGACTTCCGGAAATACGTGCATATTATCAAGCAACACAGATTGCACCAATGGTTGGCTTGTATAGAGGGTCAGATATGCCACAATGGTCCTTATTTGATATAGCCTCTGGTTCGCCTCTGTCAGTACAATGCCCTATTTGGTTGCCTCCCAAGCTCCGGCCCCCATCACTCAGTTGCATGCTGTCTCATTGCCTTCGGGTCTGGGACTCTTTAAAATACTCGCAAAAGCTTTTATCCCCATTTCTGCTGCTCTTACCAATCACTAATAACCCCCTTTTTCCTCCAGCATGCGGTGACCCTGCAGCATTCCGCTGGTGGACTTAGAATCTGCTGATAGTATATCACATGATCAAAGATTCAAAAGTGGCTAGTTGGGATTATCTTAGGGACAAGCACCAAATCCCCGGATCAGAGTATTTTAGATATCTGCAGCTGCGACATTGGATAAATTCCCTGTTGAGAAATGTCCCAGATGCCAACATATCTCTATCACCTTTCGAGAATGCTTGCCTCCAGGACACAAGGGGTGCTGGGCTGGTGAGCAGGCTCTACTCGTCTCTAACCAGTTCTGCCCCCTCCTTTTCGCATGGGTACGTTAAGAGGTGGGAAATTGATTTAAAAGGTTCTCGCACTGTGGAAGAGTGGCAACATGCTTGGCATAGTCTCTTCCACCTTTCCATTAACTTGGGCCTTGCTGAAGCATCTTTGAAGGTGATGATGAGATGGTACTGGGTTCCCTCTAGACTAGCCCGTATGGGAGGAGATGGTAACTGCTTCAGGGGATGCCAAGCCAAGGGTGACCTACTTCACACTTTTTGGTCCTGCTCTCTATTATCTCGTTTTTGGTCAAAAACATATCGCTTGACACAGGCTGTTTTTCATACTCAACTGCGCAAAGACCCGTGGTCTGCCTTACTACACTTCAAAACTGGCAGCCTCAGCAAGGCTCAGGAAATTCTCCTCCAATTTATATTTGTGGCGGCTAAGCTAACTATTGCTAAAGCCTGGAAAAAACAGATTGTGTCATTTGAGGAAGTCAAAAACAGAGTTACCATAGCCCCCAACCGTCCCGGATTGGTCGGGATTCTCCCGATTTGGGGGGGCCCTCCCGCTGTCCCGGGCCCCCCCTCTTGAATCCCGGCCGGCTGGGCAGAGAAGAGGTGGAAAACTGATCGAGGCTCCAGCCGCGGTAATGAGGGATGCGGGAGCTTCACTACTTCCTCACTCCCTCTCTCTGAATACCCCCCTATGTATGTCTGTGTCCCCCCCTCCTGTAGGCAGAGTGAGCGCAGCGGAGCGGGCAGTCGGGTCCTCTTACCGTTGATGCACTCGTACTGACACCGGACCTCCATGTGCTTCCTGTGACGTCATAGTAAACAGGAAGCACATGGAGGTCTGGTGCCAGTACGCGTGCATCAGTGGTAAGAGGACCCGACTGCCCGCTCCGCTGCGCTCACTCTGCCTACAGGGAGGGGGGACACAGACATACATAGGGGGGTATTCAGAGAGAGGGAGGGAGGAGTGAAGCCGGCTCCCGCATCCCTCATTACCGCGGCCGGATCAGTTCTTCACCTCTTCTCTGCCCAGGCAACCTTCCCCCCCCCCCAACCTAAAAGTGGCACCCTCCTCCGCACCCACGGGCATTCCCCCCCTTCCACCCTCCTCCCCAGGTGTCAGTGTACCTTGGCCCCTGCACCCTTCCCAGGCACCCAGTCCCTGCCCCCTGTCCCTGCACCAGGCACCCTGCACCCATCCCCAGGCACCTGGCCCCCTGTACCCTTCCCCAGGCACCCAGTCCCTGCCCCCTGCACCAGGCACCCATCCCCAGGCCCCCTGTATCCTTCCTCAGGAACCCTGCACCCTTCCCTAGGCACCCTGGCCTCTGCACCCTTCCCCGGGCACCCTGTCCCAGGCACCCAGTCCCTGTCCCAGTCACCCTGCTCCAGGCACCCTGCACCCTTCCCCAGGCACCCAGTCCCTGTCCCAGGCACCCAGTCCCTGCCCCCTGAGTGTCACCCTCCCTGCCTCTGAGTGTCACCCTCCTCTCTGCCCACTGGCACTCTCCTCTCTGCCCACTCGCACCCGCCTCCTCTCCACTCACACCCTCCTCCTTCCCACTGGCACTTTCCGCCCCCACCCACTGGCACCCTCCTTTCCACCCAGTGTCACCCTCTCCCACCCTCCCCCCGCACACTCCCTCCCATTGTCACCCTCTTGCAAAAGCAGGGGTGTCTCTTAAGTGTCCCTCTTTCACATCTTCAAATGTTGGGAGGTATGGAGTTACAGGGTTTATGATTCAGGAGCAAATGGCGGGAATCCTTATGGATAGGCAGTCCAAGACTGATAAAATATGGGACCCCTGGAAATCATATCTGACCATCACCGGTCACAGATAGTTATATTACTCTGCTGTCACCGCTATGTCCACGAACTCAGGGCTATGAATCTTGGCCCGGGTTAGGACCAGTCCCCTCCCTCCCCCCCTCCCCCTCTTCTCTCCTTGCCTACTTTCTTTCTATTCTCTATCTCTCTTTCTGTTCTCCACATTCTGCAGCTAACTTCGCCTACCCCCACTGTTGGGGGAGGCCAGAGACCTTCAGGATGAAGCTCTCGAAGCGGGAACGGTGTTCAACCTGGAATACTAGTTCCCCCTATTTACGTATAGTTGGAGCCACTCGGCTCCCCTTACTTTTCTGACAACTCATCATGCCTCCAATATTGTTTTGTTTTTGCATTTGCACCTGTTTACTTGCTGTCAGTCATGATGTCTTGTTCAAATGAGTGCTTTGTCCTGCGTTGTGAGCTGTTATCTTTACTGAAAATTTAATAAAATTGTTTGAAATAGAAAAATGCATGGGTACTTTTCCGTTAGCCGGGCGCATCCTCTAGGTGGCGACAAAACTCCACCAGAGTTACATCTTTCCCTACTATCCATGTCGGCCTGGAGGGGGAATAGTAATTAGCGCCGCCGCCACCTGCCTGCCGGATGCGCGCGGCTAACGGATAAGTACCAATGCATGAAAACCGCATACCACTGCATTCCCACTGATTTTCATTATGTGCGTTTTTGATGCGAGTTTGAATACTATTCAACGAAACATGTTGCATATGCGTTTTTTCCTGTTGTCCATAGACTTCCATTAGCGGCAAGAAACGCAGCATTTTCCGCAATGCTAGCGTTTCTGCTAAGCGTGCACCTATCCAAAATGATTTGCATCTCATTGACCATCGTTAGTGCTAACACTATAAAGGCTACATACACACATCAGACCATAGTCTTTGTAAAATAAAAGATCACAGACCAAATGTTACCCCCTTTCATGTAGTATGAGAGCCATACCTACACAGTCTATTCTATGGAGCTGAACTCCCCATCAAATAGAAATATTTGCAGGATGCTGCACACACAGATGCTGTACACATGCAACAGATCAGTATCTGCAAAAGATCTGTTCCTGCAAAATGCATTCATAGTCTATGATATCTGCAGATCCTCATACACACCTTGTTTAACGGACAATCATCTGCAGATCAGACAATTATCTGCAGATCCTCATACACACCTTGCTTAACTGACATTCATCTGCAGATCAGACAATCATCTGCAGATCTGAAAATCCATCCTGGTGGATCTGATCTGCAGATGAATGTCAGTTAAACAAGGTGTGTATGAGGATCTGCAGATATCATAGACTATGAATGCATTTTTCAGGAACAGATCTTTTGCAGATACTGATCTGTTGAATGTGTACAGCATCTTTGTGTTCAGCATCTTGCAAAGATTTCTGTCTGATGGGGAGTGCAGCTCCATAGAATAGACTGTGTAGGTATGGCTCTCATACTACATGGAAGGGGGTAACATTGGTCTGTGATCTTTCATTTTCCCAAAACTTTTATCTGATGTGTGTACCCACCTTAACACTAGTGTTATCCAGTACATTAGTGAAGAGGGACAGGTCCTCTTCACTCCTCTTCAGTGTATAAGTAAGTACTGTACCACCAAAAACCACGTGTCTTCCATCGTTGTCACATGACATGCATGTAGGAGTGGACCCTCTGCCATGGAAGTGAGCTAAATACTGTGATCTCTGTGGTAAAAATAAACTGAAGAGATAAACAATTGTATTTATCCTCCTACACCTAAAATGACTTTAGACATCCCATGGTTTTATTTTATATTTAACCATTTACAATGCAGGTTGAATGTTTTGTTGCCTCTGCTCAGTGACAGCCTAATAAGTGTCCCAGAGTAAGAAAAAGGTCAATAGTTCATTTATTTTATCTTCCTCCATTTGCTCCCGGAAGCTGTATTCTGCCAGGAAAACTTTTATAGCAGTAATTTGCTTATCAGTAAAGTTTACTATATTCCTGACAAGGTACCGACAAGACAGAAGCTGTCACTTCCATGCCTGTAAATTAAAAGATACCGGAGGTGACATGTGACATGATGAGACAGACATGGGTATGTACAGTGCCTAGCACACAAATAACTATGCTGTGTTCCTTTTTTTCTTTCTCTGCCTGAAAGAGTTAAATATCAGGTATGTAAGTGGCTGACTCAGTCCTGACTCAGACAGGAAGTGACTACAGTGTGACCCTCACTGAAAAGAAATTCCAACTATAAAACACTTACCTAGCAGAAAATGGCTTCTGAGAACAGTAAAGAGACAAAAAGGGTCAATAGTTCATATATTTTAGCTCTGGCATACTTCAATGTGTCATTGAGCAAAAACAATAAAACAGTTAAAACTGAAAAAGTAGATTTAAACATAAAATAAAACTATGGAATATCTTAAAAAGTCATTTTTAGGAGAAGGAAGATAGATACAATTGTTTATTTCATTAGTTTATTTTCGCTTTGGGTGTCCTTTAACTCTTCCTGGCAGCAAAATAAAGCAAGTAAAACAGCCTGGATATGCACTGTGCATACATGTTTATCTCATCATGTCACAAGTCGCCTCGGGTACACTTTAAGTTTAAGCCAATCTGAAATTGTTATTTATGCACACTTAGATGTAAGTACAGTTATACGTTAACCCTGGGTGGGCTGTGTATTGTTACTGTACTAACCATGGAGTGCTGTTTGGCTGCAGAGCATTGTCCCCGGACTGCAAAGAAGACTAAAACTCCACTGCATGATAAACCTTCCACCTCCAGGCCACCTGTCTATAACACCCCAGCCAACCTGATGCTCAAACCAAATCCAGGTAAGTCCTGGCTGTATTCTGTAACTTGCAAGCATTTAACCGCTTAAAGGACCTCTGTCACGAAAATCCTAAAATTTTAAATACATATAAACATATACTAATAAGAAGCATGTTTCCTCCAGAGTAAAATGAACCATAAATTACTTTTCTCCTATGTTGCAGTCACTTACAGTAAGTATTAGAAATCTGACATTACCGACAGATTTTGGACTAGCCCATCTTATCATAGGGGGGTTCTCAGTGTTTTCTTTATTTTTAAAAGCACTTAGTGAATGACAGTTGCTCCGTCCAACGACCAAAAAGTGTACAGCGAGCAGGGAAGCTGGCCAGCATCATTGTATAAATCTTTTTCAGGGAGTGTCTTTATAAAGAATAAAGGCCATGCTGAGAATCCCCTATAGAGAGATGGGCTAGCCCAAACCCTGTCGGTAATGTCAGATTTCTACTACTTACTGTAAGTGACAGCAACATAGGAGAAAAGTAATTTATGGCTCATTTTACTCTGGAAGAAACATACTTCTTATTTGTATGTGTTTTAAATTTTAAGATTTATGTGACAGTTTTTCTTTAAGGCCCACAGGGTTTCTTCCTCAGTGACCAGGCCATTTTTTACAATTCAGTGCTCTGCAGCTTAAATAGCTTGCTGCAGAGCCATACAATGCAGAACACAAATGAATACCCCCCCCCCTTTTCTGCCCACCAACAGAGCTTTCTGTTGGTGGGCTCTGATCGCTGCTGCTGCAGCTTGTTTTTTGTTTTTATTAATTTAATTCTTAATACAAATGTGTTATCCCTCCCCCAACCCAGGGACCAATCAGAGTGGTCCTCTCTCATAGGCATCAGCCTATGAGAGGGGATCGTGATCGGAGCCCCTCCAGGGGACAGCAGCGTCACACAGCTGTCCCCAGTACAGTGCTGCCGTAGATCTCAGCGCTGTACAATGTAAATAGATGGTGGTTACGCCGTCTAACAGTCTGCTAGCGGCGATCGCTGCTGGGACTGGGAGACTGATGACGGAGCAGAGCTCCATCACTCAAGCAGGGATGCGCGCGCATCGGCGTGCGCGATCCCCTGCAAACCACTCCCCCAGGACGTTGCTTGCGATAGCGCTGGCGATTTATAATATGAACAAAGCCTTCACAATATGTCTGCTTCCATGAAAGCAGGAAGTAGACACATTGCAGATTTATTTTAGGATTTGTATCAGCTGTAACCAAGATGTTTTTGATTAAAGATTATTTTGCTGTTGCGTATCTTTTACAGCAGAGAGGAAGTTTTGAGTTCAGGTCCACTTTAACTCTTGCAAGGGCCGGAGGGATTGCTTCTTTTTTCAACAAAAGTGAAATTTCACTTTAAAAGGACTGCCATATATGTTTCCTTTCAAACAATACCAGTTGCCTGGCTGTCCTGCTGATCCTCTGCCTCTAATATTTTTCAGCAATAGACCATGAACAAGCATGCAGCATATCAGGAACTCTGACTGAAGTGACTGGATTAGCTGCTTGCTTGTTACAGATGTGTGAAATCCAGGTACTACTGCAGCCAAATAGATCAGCAGGATAAATATCAAGATAACTTCAGATAAAATACTCTAGTATCGTTCCACCCCAACGCAATGTGCAATTAGAATATACAAAACACTCCCAAGACTATAGGGGTTTTCTTTATTCTTCAATAGTAAAAATCTTCTGGATTGCAGTCGTGACAATTCATACAAAGATCTGCTCTACAGAACCATAAACTGCCTGACAGGCATTTCACGGTCAGAAGCCACTTCCTCAGAGGCACACAAATGTGTAGATATCAGGATAAAACCCAAGGTTAAGAGACCAGAATCCAAGATACAGAGTGTCCAGACATGACACAAGAATGTGCTGTCTGCAGTCACCAACAGGAACGCTGAGATCGCCCAATATACTATTGAAGAATAAAGACTGTTGCTGTTCCTATTAAAACCCCCGAAAGTCTTGGGACTGTTTTGTATATTCTAAGATAAGCAGGACAGCCAGGCAACTGGTATTGTTCAAAAGAAATTAAATATGGCAGCCTTCAGATCCCTCTCAGTCAGTTCAGGTGTCCCTGGCGTTTAGTTTCCCTAGGATTTCTGTGCAAAGAGTGATCCAATTAATTTTCACAACCTTTTTTTCCTGTAACTTGCCAAAATGTGTCAAGCAAGGGTCTAGTATACAGTGCAGGAGAGTACTGACATATATGCACATCAATACTGGTCACAGCATGTTCTGTATTGACGTGTATAACAGTCAATACCGCTAGGGAGTTTGACCACTTTACCACCACCGGTGCGTGTATCTATGCCCCTTTTAATACGCTTTCCCAACCAGGGGCGTAGATACCTGCACCCCCCGCCGCTACTGCCGCTGTCCGCGCTCCCGCGAGCTCGTGCGCGCGCTCCTGCGCTCGTGCACCCTGCCGCCCGCTCGCCCGGAGATCAATGAATGGGTAAAACCGTTCCCGTTCGTTGATCTAAGCCCCCCAGCAATGATCGGCTGCTTCTATGAGAAGCAGCGCGATCATTGTGAAAAAAAAAAAGTTTCCCAGCTTCATAACACTTCCTGTAATCGTACTTCCTACGCTTACAGGATGCATTCACAAAAAAGTACTGTGGCCACCTTTTGGCCAAATAGTAAAACTACACCCAAAAACATTTTTCATATATAAATGAATGGTTTTATAAAATTATGTATAAATTAACTCATTACCTCCCACACTCCCCAATTTCTTTTTTTTTGGGTAATAAAAAGAAAAAAAAATGACAATTAAAAAAAACAAACATAAATAGTTACCTTAGGGACTGAACTCTTTAAATATTTATGTAAAGAGGGTATAACACTGTTACTTTATAAACTACGGGCTTGTAATTAGGGATGGACGCAAAACTGAAAAAAATGCACCTTTATTTCTAAATAAAATATTGGCACCAAACATTGTGATAGGGACATAATTTAAATGGTGTAATAACCAGGACAAATGGGCAAATAAATGTCATGGATTTTAATTGCAGTAGCATGCATTATTTAAAAACTATAATGGCCGAAAACTGAAAAATAATGATTTTTTTCCCCACATTTTTTCCTATTTTCCCATTAAAACACATTTAGAATAAAATAATTCTTGGCATAATGTCCCACCTAAAGAAAGCCTAATTGGTGACGAAAAAAACAAGATATAGTTCATTTCATTGCGATAAGTAATGATAAAGTTATAGATGAATGAATGGAAGGAGCGCTGAAAGGTGAAAATTGCTCTGGTGCTCAAGGGATAAAACCTCTCAGTTGTGAAGATGTCCAACAATAAATCCTACAGAAAAAGTCCAATATAAGATTTTTATATAATTCATGCTAGTTGTTAAGCTAATTTCCACAATGTAATATTTGTTTTGAAGGTGAATCGGGGAAGCACACATCGTCCAGTGAAGGGAATATTGCACAGATAGCTGACGCTCCATCTCTGTTATCATGCCCGACAACCTCAAACCCACCACCGACCTCGCCTGATCCAGTCTCACCACCAAGATCTGAGAGGTCACAGCAGTCGGCAGGACCAGGACCTTCTGCAGAACCTTGTACACCTCTACCGCAAGATGGCCACGCCCGCTCGGGAAGCACAGAGAATACCGCCTCCCCGCTGTACTCCATCCGCGAACATTACGTCATGGATTATGGTGGCATCTGCCCTGGTTATGGATCACCATTCATGACTCTTCCACCAATCCACCCCTTCCCAAATGTATTCCAAGCACCTTATTCAGGATATCCCATGCCTTACGGGCATCCACCAAACGTCTCATACCCCTTCCCGTATGTCCTTCCAGGAAATTACTACAGTCCATATGGGTAAGGAAAAACTCTTATGATTATTGACACTATTATTATTAGCAGTATTTAAAAAGCACGGGACCTTTTGTGCATTGCTTTTCATATGTATGTTTAACAGTTTGTGTTACTAACTGTCAGTCAAAAGCAAGAAGTATTGAATCAGGATGAAACCATCGTTGGCTAACTTGGAAAAGAAAGAGTAAAGCTGAGTGCTCCCCACCCGACGGGTCCAGCAATGTCCCCTTCATGACGAGTGTGCAGTGATTTCTCTTTATGCTACGCAAGCATGACGGCACACGATGGGCGCGAAAGTCAAGCAATCGCAGTACTTTGTACTGAGTCGTCGGAGATCTTAACGACCCAATCCGCCGTGAGGGTCGTTATTGTCGTGCATCGCTTAACGTTGCTTGCGTGATCGCATGCCAGTGCCCATGTTGTGAAACCACAGAAATGGCCGCTTGTCTCTCAAACAAATTGCGGTCGTCTGGAAAAATCATCTGAAAAATCTCGAGGTGGGTTCCGGGCATATAGCATTTGGGTGATAAGCCTTCTTCAGACTTCGTCAGGAATTGAGTCTGCAAAAGACTTATTAGCCGAACCCTTACTCTTTTTCTTCCAAGTTAGCAGTACAATACTCTACTGCTAATACTAACTGTCAGTCAGAAAGGCTTGCATTTACATGGTAGCCAAAAACAGATTAGACCATAGATTCCATAAAACACTGAATTATGGCCTTTCCAGTCGATGTTTGGATATTATCAATAGTGATGGTCATGTCTAGGAGAACTCATGCAGAGGCATGTGATTTGTTTGATGAGCTGATTTGTTGTGTGATCACATCCTGTTTTAGCACATGATCCTGACTAGCAAATCAGAAACTTACATATCTATCATCTGACCAAACTGATCACATGCTTCTCCATGACTTCTCCTAGACATGATCATCACTAATCAGAGACGTACCTATCTATCACCTGACCAAACCGATCACATGCTTCTCCATGACTTCTCCTAGACATGATCATCACAAATTATCAATCCAACAATGATCAGGAAATGCTGTTCAGTGTGTGCTGCTGGGAGATGCATTTGCAGCATGTGGTCACTGACCTATCCAACCAGATTATTGCTGCAGTCAGATCTAACATCAAGCAACACAATGCAGTCAACAATGGAAATTATGGATACTTGGAATATATTGATTTTGTGATCTACTAGAAAAGGCACAGTGTATGGATACATTTATGTCCATACTCCAGTCATGATCTAATGTCCCTACCATAGTCATGGTCTGTTGTCCCTATCATAGTCATGGTCTGTTGTCCCTACCATAGTCATGATCTAATGTCCATACCATAGTCATGGTCTGTTGTCCCCACCATAGTCATGATCTAATGTCCCTACCATAGTCATGATCTAATGTCCCTACCATAGTCATGATCTAATGTCCTTACCATAGTCATGATCTAATGTCCCTACCATAGTCATGGTCTGTTGTCCCTACCATAGTCATGGTCTGTTGTCCCTACCATAGTCATGATCTAATGTCCCTACCATAGTCATGGTCTGTTGTCCCTACCATAGTCATGGTCTGTTGTCCCTACCATAGTCATGGTCTGTTGTCCCTACCACAGTCATGATCTAATGTCCCTACCATAGTCATGGTCTGTTGTCCATATCATAGTCATGATCTAATGTCCCTACCATAGTCATGGTCTGTTGTCCATATCATAGTCATGATCTAATGTCCCTACCATAGTTATGATCTGTTGTCCCCACCATAGTCATGATCTAATGTCCCCACCATAGTCATGATCTAATGTCTCTACCATAGTCATGGTATGTTGTCCATATCATAGTCATGGTCTAATGTCCCTACCATAGTCTAATGTCCCTACCATAGTTATGATCTATTGTCTCTACCATAGTCATGGTCTAATGTTCCTACCATAGACATGGTCTCATGATGTCCTTACATAGTCATGGCCTAATGTCCCTACCATGGTCTCATGTCCCTATCATAGTCATGGTATGTTGTCCATATCATAGTCATGGTCTAATGTCCCTACCATAGTCTAATGTCCCTACCATAGTTATGGTCTATTGTCTCTACCATAGTCATGGTCTAATGTTCCTATGATAGACATGGTCTCATGATGTCCTTACATAGTCATGGCCTAATGTCCCTACCATGGTCTCATGTCCCTATCATAGTCATGGTATGTTGTCCATATCATAGTCATGGTCTAATGTCCCTACCATAGTCTAATGTCCCTACCATAGTTATGGTCTATTGTCTCTACCATAGTCATGGTCTAATGTTCCTACGATAGACATGGTCTCATGATGTCCTTACATAGTCATGGTCTAATGTCCCTACCATGGTCTCATGTCCCTATCATAGTCATGGTCTATTGTCTCTACCATAGTCATGGTCTAATGTTCCTACCATAGTCATGGTCTAATGTTCCTACCATAGACATGGTCTCATCATGTCCCTACCATAGTCATGGTCTAATCATAGTCATGGTCTATTGTCTCTACCATAGTCATGGACTAATGTCCCTACCATGATCTCATGTCCCTATTGTACCATAGACATGGTCTCATAATGTCCCTACCATAGTCATGGTCTAATATCCCTACCATGGTCTATTGTCTCTACCAGAGTCATGGTCTAATGCCCCTACCATAGTAGTACCTGGAGGAAACCCACTCAAACATAGAGAGAACATAAAAACTCCATACACAGTAGATAAGGTTCCGGATGTGATTCCATTTTGAGATTCCAGTGCTCCAAATAAAACATGATATCCAGATAATGTCACAGATGGAGCACTGCATGCAGGTGTGAGATAGATACTTACCTTATACTTTTTAAACCTAGTTTTAGACAGAATAGAGAGGTATGGAATCTCTTGTGTATGTTGGTTTCCCATCTCCTGGTGAGGTACGGACCAGTGTTAGTTGTGGGAACAGATCTACAGACACCAAATCAACAAAAACTGAGTCAGAAAACACCTTTAATGACTGACTGTACATAGCTTTCTTGGGCCATTACCCCATAACAGCTTCCTGGACGTCACGCCGCTTTTTCAAAGAGCGTGGGGATCTTTGAAAGAGATCCCCCCGCTCTTTGAAAAAGCGGCATGACGGCCACGTTACCGGTGGAGCAGTCCCCCGGAGGTTCTCCTTGGCACCTTACTACTGATCTCCTTACCCTTGGCCTGGCTAAGTATCATTGCTATCTTGCATCTTTTGTGTTTCACTATATTGGTCACGTCTGATCTCACTGAAAGTCCTCATATATAAGGGCTGACGTTAACTGCTTATATATACTGGTTTGATATAGTTCAGTAATCATTATGTATTTTTGTATGTGTATTTTTCATATTCACTCTTATGCACTTTATTAGCTTTGATACATGAACCTGGGTTCTTGGCCCAGGATAGCTCATTATTGAACTTCCTGATGGCCATCAGAGATATATCATTTATGAGTTCGTTCTGTCTACCTATATATATGTATATGTGTATATCATCAAATTGGATAGATCACATGGGTTTGGTGCCTATTTCATTTTAATTGGTTTTAGATATGTACAGTAGTGTTGCAGGTTAGATAATTAACTTTTTTGTATATTTGCATATATGTGGTGTAGTGCTGTCATTTAAGGGCTGAATTCCTTTCTTTTCATGTAAACTATTACCTGTTAACATGCTCAGCCCTTTTGTTCCCATTTAACCAAAGCATATTTTATGCCCCCAACACAGCATGTGCAGATAGTATGCCCCCCAACACAGCATGTGCAGATAGTATGCCCCCAACACAGCATGTGCAGATAGTATGCCCCCCAACACAGCATGTGCAGATAGTATGCCCCCCAGCACAGCATGTGCAGAAAGTATGCCCTCCAGCACAGCATGTGCAGATAGTATGCCCTCCAGCACAGCATGTGCAGATAGTATGCCCTCCAGCACAGCATGTGCAGATAGTATGCCCTCCAGCACAGCATGTGCAGATAGTATGCCCTCCAGCACAGCATGTGCAGATAGTATGCCCTCCAGCACAGCATGTGCAGATAGTATGCCCTCCAGCACAGCATGTGCAGATAGTATGCCCTCCAGCACAGCATGTGCAGATAGTATGCCCTCCAGCACAGCATGTGCAGATAGTATGCCCTCCAGCACAGCATGTGCAGATAGTATGCCCCCCAACACAGCATGTGCAGATAGTATACTATGCCCCCCAACACAACATGTGCAATTACTATGCTGCTAATACAGCACGTGCAGATAGTAAAAAATGTCTTTATCGCCAGACAGTCAAGCATACTCAGGGGACAACCTGTCGTCCAATTGGACAGCACAGCAGTGTCACCTGATGCGGAATTCGATTGGATGCCAGCGAATGACTGCTCGCTGGCTTCTACACTATGTGGATGGGTGGTGTCAGCACTGCCATTCTATATGCGAGACACCAATATTTAAAGATGTAGCGGACTACGTAGGGGACTGCATTCGGCCAACGGGCCTTAGTTTGAGGACCACTGGTCTAGAAGGTACTATAGTTCCAGCTTGAAAGCAATCAGCGGAAATCATATGCAACTTGGAGATTAGTCAACCAAATCCACTTCCAACCGAATTTGGTTGGCTTAATTTGAAGCTGTACACAGTTGAATGAAATTTGCATACAAGGCAAAGTTATTAGTATCTCATCGACCATCTCCATTCCTGAGTGGTCAGCAGCCAGAGGAAAGTGGCCCGAGCAGGTCCCTCAATGCTGCTTTACTGGCCTGCTCTAACGTACAGAGGAGACAGGACACTCCCACCAATCCATCGCTCACTACATTGGCTACACATAAAATGGAGAATCCTCTTCAAATATTTGATGCTAACATTCAAGTCCGTGCATGACCCAGGCCCCGGATACCTGAAAGATTTGTTGCAACTGCGTCACCCCTCCCACAACATCAAATCAAAAGGATCCAATAACTTGACCACCCCACAGAGTTCAACTCAAACCATTTGGAGCTAGAGCTTTCTGTTATGCTGCTCCTACCCTGTGGAATGCCTTGCCAAGCTTGATCAAGACAGCCCCAACCCTGAACATGTTTAAATCAAAACTGAAAAGTCACCTGTTTAGTCTGGCATTTATGATGACATCACTTTATCACTACTGTTGCTCATACCAAGCAGCTACATCCTCATAGCTACTCGTAATTTAAATGAGTTCAGGCTGGCCGCACCCGGGGGAGGGGGGGGTGTTAACTTACCCAGGCACCAATGTTCTCCATCCAGGCCCCACGTCGCGTTCCGCATAACACCCATGGTTTCTTCTTCAAGGGTTGGAAAAGGAAGCATGGGAGTGAATGGAACGTGACATAGAACGCAATTGGAACACATCGGCGCCTGGGTAAGTTAACCCCCCTCGGCTGCAGGCTGCCTGAACTCATTTAGATTTCAATTTCGAGTAGTTACGAGGATGTAGCTACTTGGAACTATGTACTGATCTGGGACAAGCTTATGCGCTTTGCGTCCTACGGGAAAAATGCGCTTTACTGATGTCTTGTTGCTGTTTTTTTAAGTCTTTCCTGTTCTGACGTTTGTCTTACTTGTTCCTTGCAGCACCGCCTCTTTCACCAGTCCGGCGTTGGCCAATCGCGCCGCGCTGTCTCGGTACATGGAACATTACGGCAGCCAGAGCCTCACCATGAACAGAGGCTGGCCATCCCCGGCTTACCAGGCGGAGCCTCCACAGGAAGGAAACTGGCAGAGGCAAGGCCTTACCGACCCAAACCCCTCCCCAATCCCTGCATGGGATTCCTGGCCACTCCCACCGAGCTGTCAGACCCAGAGAGAAGGGGAGTGCCAACTTCACAGGATATAAACGAGTCTGCCGGCAAAGCAGATACCTAGAGATGGTTCAATGAGATGTAAATAATTCAAATGCAAATTGTACAACTCTTGGAATTAGGCCAATCAAAACTGGCAGGAAGTTTATTGGACCTACAAATTATTTCTATTAAATCAGAATCAGAAATGTTTTAATCACCAAGCATGACTGGGTCGTGCCCGGAATTAGTTTTGGCACATACTGTAGCTCTGAGTAGGGATAGGGGATATAGATAACAGAGCATAATAATAACATAGATAACAAGAGTGCAAATTCATAACTGTAACCACTAGTGCAAATTAAAATTAAGTAAATAGGGTACAGTTCCAACACAGTGTATCATTGGTCAATCGGTACAACAGGAGTGCAACACTGTGTTGGAACTGTACTGTTTATTTGCACTAGTGGTTACAGTTATTTATTTGCACTCCTGTTATCTATGCTATTGGCATGCTCTGTTATCTATACTCCCTGTCCCTACTCTGAGCTTCTGTATGTGCCAAACCCAATCCCGGGCACAACCCAGTCATGCTTGGCGATTAAAATATTTATGATTCTGATTTAAAGGGGCACTATGGCGAAAATTTTTAAAATGTAAAATATGTGTAAACACAAACAAATAAGAATACTTTTTTTCCAGAGTAAAATGAGCAATAAATTACTTTTCTCCTATGTTGCTGTCACTTACAGTTAGTAGTAGAAATCTGACAAAAGCAATAGGATTTGGACTAGTCCATCTCCTTATGGGGGGGATTCTCAGGGATTTATTTATTTTCCAAAGCACTTAGTGAATGGCAGTTGCACCGTCCAACTGCCAAAATACTGTGTAGCGAGCAGGGAAGCTGGCCAGCATCACTGTTTAAATCCTTTTGGGGAATATCTTTATACAGAATAAAAGCCTTGCTGAGAATCCCCCATGAAGAGTTGGACTAGTCCAATACCTGCTGTCACTTCTGTCAGATTTCTACTATCTACTGTAAGTGACAGCATTATAGGAGAAAAGTAATTTATGGTCATTTTACTCTGGAAAAAAACGTACTTCTTATTTGTACGTTTGCACATTGTGCTTGATTTTTTTGTGAGGTCACTGCTGAGTAATGGGTGAATGCAGGGATGTGTAACATATCTGATCTGCCTGGCAAATGGCTGTCACTGGATCCATTTGCTTAAAGGAAATCTAAAGTTTAAAAAAAAAAATCAGTTGAACTTACCTGGGGCTTCTTGCAGTCCCTGCAGTCATCCTGTGCCCACTGCGCCGCCCTTCCAAGACCCTCTGGCCAGCAGGGGTGATCCCCTGTAAGCTGGCCGGCAACGTAGCGTTCCCGTGCACGGCAGCATTCTGCACATGCGCAGTGCAGAAAAATCACTACTATGCATGCGCAGAATGCTTCTGGAAACAGGAGCGTGATCATGCGCAGTGTTCTGTGACTGGCCACTACCGGCCAGCTTTCAGGGGGCCGCTGCTGCTGGCTGAAAGGGTCACGGAAGGACAGCGTGGGCACAGGTTGACTGCAGGGGGTTGCAAGAAGCCGCAGGTAAGTTAAACTGTTGTTTTGGTTTTTTAGGCTTAAGTAACACTTTAATTTGAACCTAAAGCCTAAAATAAAAAAGTTAGATACTTACCACTAACCACGATTCCCCACGACCCCTCCACTGCTGGCCGGAGCCAACTCTGACAACTCTGATTGGCTCAGTTGCAAACTGCATACAAGCTGCACGCAGATCAGAATTATTAGTATCCAATTGACCTTCTATGGTGACCCTGGAGGGAGTTAGGCCCCATTTCCACTAGCACTCCCTGTTCTGCTAGTACGCAGCCGGAAGCTGCGCCATGCACGGCTATGGGATTCGCTGCCACTCGCTATGGCAAGCGATTCGGTCGGCGGCAGCATTATCCCCTATTGCAGAGTTACCCTGTGCGATTTGCCTGCGGGGAAACTCTACGGATTCGGCCCGATTTCCGCTCTAGTGGAAACAGTCCCTTATCTCTTTATATATTATTCCTGTGTCTCTGCGTCCGTTGTGTCCCTGTGTCAGTGCTTTTTTGCACTGTGCATGTGCAGGGAGGGACGCAGAGACACTGAGGAGAGCTGAGGAAGGACGGGGCCAGAAGGGGCAGACGGGCGGGCATGTGTTGTGGTGACAGTCATAGAGATGGCCCAGCCTTGGAGAACTCATGGAGAAGCACATGATCAGTTTGATCAGCTGATAGATTTGTAACCCTCTGATCTGCTGAGATGACTTCCTGGTTTAACACATGATCATGACCAGCAAATCAGAGCCTCACAAATCTATCAGCTGATCAAACTGATCACGTACTTCTCCATGAGTTCTCCAAGGCTCGGCCATCTCTAGTGAAAGACCTAGCCCGTTTTTAAACGGGCTCAGGTCACTAGTATTTTAATACACATTTATGGCACATCAGTTTAGTAGTTTTTAATTGGCACGACACTCCTTTACTGATATAGTAGCCTAATATAGTCACTACGTGCACTTTACTATTTAGTGCTGCAGACGTTGGTAATTGGTAGATAATACATTTTTGATGTCCATGTGGAATTGCTATGTGTACCTTTACCTTGATCTGACTGGGGGTGCAGTGTCGATTTACATATTTAGTTTCCTTTTTATACTACTTCTGACACTGCATTATTTGACCACAGTCTTTTTGGGGGAGAGGTCCCATATCCTTCATTTATATATAATATTCTTCATCTAGCAAGAGCTCAGGCAGGTTATTGATGACATGAGGGGCCTGTGTTTTGTTTTTAATCTTTATAGTTAGCGTTAATAAAGATTTTTGCATTTACTTTTTGGCTTCTTGATTTTCAATTCTCTCCGATGGAACAAGGATTGTTGATATTGTAAATATAGGGAGCTAATAGTTATTAAAGGACAAGACAAGGAAAAAGCACTTTGTGTGGTTTTGAATAGCAAGGAGACGGGTCAGGGTCTCTACTGTCTTTTTACTGCCGTCTGTCATTTTGTTTGGGAGATTCTTCTGGGGGGGTTGGGTAGGAGGGGAAGCCTCCGGATTCTCCTAATGAGGCTTTCCCCGCCTCCTCATCCATCTGGATCCAGCGCTGGCAGCCCCCAGACACAGAGCGGCAATAATATTTACAATTGCAGATATACACATGCGTAGTAGTGGCTCTCCGCTCGGGCTCCAGCAGAAATAGCCGAGTCCGATCGGGTTCGCTCTACTGTGCAGGTGCATATTGCTCATGCCTGTGCAGTAGAGCGGACCCGATCGGGCTCGGATATTAATGCCGTAGCCCGAGCAGAGAGCTGCTACTGCGCATGTGCGCACTCCGACAAGTGACCAACAAGGAGATCCTGGGGGGAAGGGGGGGGGCAGCGCTGGATCCCCTCTACTGAGGAGGATGGGGAAGCCACATTAGGATCCAGAGGCTTCCCCCTCCTGAGGTAAATACCCCCTGTTTTTTGTTACAGATTCCCTCTAAGGACTCTTTTCCATGGATGGCTGAACTGCTTGTTTGCCACGCTGTACACTCTCCCAGCTGCCGGACACAAGCGCAGTTTAGCTGAAATTCCATGCAGCACGCGTGTCACGTTTACCTGGCAGCAAAAAAGTCTCAAGTTGCGTCTGAGGACGGGAATCAGATGCAACTACAAGGGGAGGTCCGGGGGTGCGCCTGTTCACCGCCTGTGCCAAAACCTCACAAGAGCTTGTCCGGGGGATGGGAACGGCTTGCAAGTCGTGAATTTGCTGCCTTCAGCTACCCGTGGAAAAGTAGCCTCCACATCAAGTAACGGAGGTGAAACTTTGGAATTTACCTCAGGTTGTGGCCACCGACACCAGTTAGGGTGCATTTCCCCAACAGGAAATACAGACAACATTAAAGACCTAAAACAGGCTCTAACCCTTCCTTCACATTAGCTAAAAGTTCAAATAAATTGTTTTTCAGTTTTTACTTTCCTTCCTCAGATAGATATTCTCTGCTTTACCCATCCCAGTCATTTAATACTAATGCTAGGTAGTAAAAAGTCTGTAAATACTGTAGTTTGTAGATGAAGAGTGTGGTCATGTAACCTCCACTGTGCCCAGCCCTCTTCAGTCAAAGCCCCGCCTCCTCCACTGACAGTGTCCTATCCATCCTTCCCAAAGGAAAGGGAGGCAGATTGTCAGCTTAGCCACACAGGCAAATGTATGCTGAGATAGCTGATGTAACACATCTCATGTGTTCCATTTATTTACATGTTTTGCAGCCTTATAATTACAAAGTCATTCATTAATGGAATGTACATGTTCAAACTGTTATTAAATAAAGTTTCATGTTTGCTGTATGTTAAATGCTTTCTTTCCTTTAATATCAATCTTATATTGCTTTTAGGCTTTTATACCTGTGCATTTACTTAAAGAGAGCCTGAAGCCATTTCATTGCGTACGAGAGATAACGGCGCAGGAGACTTGGGTGCAGGATACAGCCGGTATATGGCTGATCCTGTTAGCGCACAAGTCCCGGCCGTTTTAAATACTGTTCCCCCTCCAGGCCACCATGGATGGTGGGGAATGAAATAATTCGGCTTCCAGCAATCGCTGGAAGCCGAATTATTATGTTTTAAAAGTAACTTCAGCTCCGACTTCTGACGGCACCGAAGGTACGAAAAAAACAAAGAATGGATGGGAGCTGAGCACCCGGCAAAAGATGGGGGTGAGCAACACCCGCTGTGATGTGTCATGCACAAGTCCTCACTTTTCTGGCCGCACCATATGTGCACAGTGAAGTGCTCACAGTTTCAAAAGAGCGGAAGAAAGTTCCTGGTAATGCGGAAAACATAAAGATGAAGAGACCGGGCACTGTCCTGTTATTGCATTTATTCACTGTTTGCAGCCAGGTGACATGACTTCCGGGGCAGCTCCAAGGACGGAGTGAGGGAGGCCTCATTAAATCGGCAGACCCCATATCGACCTTGGGGTTCAGTCCCATAGTCGTGTGGAATGAGACCGAGGTTGAGGCACTCCGGATACTGGAGGAGCTTTGGGAGGAGGGTGGGGACTCCACACAATGGGAGTCAGGGGAAGAAACAGCATTTCTTAAATTGGGTTAGGGCAGCCCTTTCCGGGCTTGCAAATCAGTACGGCCTGTTGCCATTCCAACCGGATCCCCCACAGACCAGTTTCTCCACCAGGTCGCTGCAGACATTAAGGCAATATGCTATCAGGAACCTCCCACCAACCTGCCGGTCAGAAAAAGATCGGCCTTTAGGTGGTTGAGGCAGCGCCGCGACCTGGTGGTGAAGCAGGCTGACAAGGGGGGAAACGTGGTGGTAATGTCTAGCGAAGTTTACACACAAGAGGCCTACAGACAGCTCAACGATCGGGAATACTACAAGACTCTCCCAGGTAACCCCACTCCCAGGTACCAATCGACCCTCCGCACCCTGTTGCGGCGGGGGGTCGAATTAGGGTACTTGTCGCAGAGGTTGTCCCTTGACCTAATCCCCCAGGCCCCCAGATACCCTGTATGCTACCACCTTCCAAAGTTACACAAATCGATGAAGAATCCCCCCGGCAGACCAATAGTGTCGGGGTGTGGGTCCCTGACAGAACGCCTTTCCAGCTATCTGGATCACCTCTTGCGCCCCCTGTTGGGAGGAGTTCCGGCCTACCTAGCAGACACACTAGATGCAATAAGGATTGTTGAAAGTGTGACATGGCAACCAGGCTACACGCTGGCCACAATAGATGTGGAAAGCCTGTACAGCCGAATACCACATGAGGATGGTATACGCGCCGCACGCAGGTTCTTGGACAGGACCAACAAAGACGACGGCTTCAAGGAGTACCTGGAGGAATGCCTCCGGTATGTCCTTACGCATAATGCCTTCATGTTTGATGGAAGGTGGTACCATCAGACCTCTGGGACGGCCATGGGGACCTCAGTGGCATGTACCTATGCAAGACTTTTCCTAGGTGCCTGGGAGGAGGATTATGTATGGACCACCAAAAATCCCTTCCGCAACAAGATAAAGGTATGGACCCACTATGTGGATGAAGTGCTGGCTGTGTGGCAGGGAACAAATGGAGAGTTCCAGATGTTCATGAGCTATCTCAATTCAAACAATATCAATATGCGCTTTACCAGCGAACTTAGTGATAGAGAGATCAATTTCCTGGACCTAAAGATTAAGCCAGATGGTGCTAGGCTGATCTGTGAGGGTTTCAGGAAACAGACAGCTGTTAACTCGTTGCTTCACATGCATAGTTTTCATCCTGGGCATGTGAAAAAATCCCTGCCATACGGCCAGTACTTACGCCTGAGGAGGAACAACTCCACTATGGCGGACTTTGAGGCCCAGTCTGATGACCTGACCAAACGCCTGGAAGCAAGAAGCTATGGGAGAGATCTCCTTAAAACAGCAAGAGCCAGAGACAGGGATCGAGCCTCTTTGTTAACTAGGAGGAAACAAAGAAGGGATGAAGGATCACTCACCTTCACATTTGACTACACATCTATGTCCAATAAGATCAAACAGATTGTGACGAGGAACTGGGCCATAATTACTAGAGACCCCACGCTACAACAGATCTTCCCCAAACCCCCACGAGTAGCCTTCCGTCGAGCACCCACATTGAGAGACAACCTAGTCCAGAGCGAATATCGATCACCTTCCCCCCTGAATTGGCTATCTGCCAGACGTCCTAAAGGAAACCATCACTGCGGCCACTGCAAGTTCTGCCCATACATGTTGGTGGGCACGAGCTATCGGTTGGGCGCAGTGAATTGGGAAGTAAGAACACTTATAACTTGCCAGACCAAATTTGTTGCATATGCCATGTTTTGTCCGTGCTCATTCTTCTACGTGGGCAAGACAACCAGGCCCTTAAAGGAGAGAGTGGGTGAACACCATGGCTCCATAAAAAGTGGCAAGAGATGCCAACGTCTGATCGAGCATGTCCGAAGTGTACATGAGGGTAAGTCCTCCTGTTTGAGATTTGCGGGTCTTTTTCACGTCGCACCGTTGAGACGGGGAGGCGATCGAGATCGCGAGTTAACTAGACGCGAGTCGCGTATCATTTTACGGACAGATGCAATGGGGCCTTTAGGCCTCAACGACAGACTGGAATTGGCATGTTTTCTTGATCCCTAGGGCAATATGGCCAATCTCTTTTTGGGAGGTCCTTCCTCACCCACCCTCTCATTCTGAGCGAGATATCCCCAATTGTCCCCTCCCTTCTCCCTCCCTTCCATCGCCCCCCTTGCCCCCCCTCACTCTCTGATCCCATTAGAATTCCTCCACACCAATGTTCAATGAAATGCTCTAGTGCCCTTTTCTCCCCTGTGTAACTAACAAGAACACTCTCCCCCTTTCCAACCATGAATATACATTTCTCCTGACCCCAGGGTACCCGACTTGATCTGGTCGGATAACCACGCCGATATGAAGTGGGGCGCCCCACAGTGAGTGCAATCCGCACTGGGTTTTGCCAATACGCTTTCCCTGTCCCAAGAACCCCTATAATGGGCAAGAGGTTGGCGAGAGTTGGAGGTGGTGCGTATACGGAGGGCAACCCCGCTCCGGCCTGATATATATGGAAACATGGTGGCTATTGCCACTTCCCCTTCCAACACAATTAATTAATGGCCCCATGGTTTATTTTTTGGGGGGAGTATCAGGGTCGGCGCGGCACGATTGCCCCCCGTCTTCCCGCACACCCCACTCTTCACCGCCATACCCGTGGGACCATTGGTGAGGAGCCATCCTCCTCTTTGACAAAGAGGAGGATGGCTACTACTGGAGTGTCACCTAAAGTTACGTGCGCATCATATAGACTACTTGTATCATCAGAAGAAAAAAGTTGAGGCACTGTAACTTGCAAAGGTACATTTACTCACAGTATACAGACAGCGGAAATGCGGTGGGGGTGACGAGGCCTGACAGCTGTTTCGCTTAGAATAAGCTGCCTCAGAGGCCAAAGGTACATACCTTTGGCCTCTGAGGAAGCTTATTCTAAGCGAAACAGCTGTCAGGCCTCGTCACCCCCACCGCATTTCCGCTGTCTGTATACTGTGAGTAAATGTACCTTTGCAAGTTACAGTGCCTCAACTTTTTTCTTCTGATGTGAAAAAGAAATTGCCCCCTGAACCTAATAACTGGTTGGGCCACCCTTAGCAGCAATAATTGCAATCAAGCATTTGCGATAACTTGCAACAAGTCTTTTACAGCGCTCTGGAGGAATTTTGGCCCACTCATCTTTGCAGAATTGTTGTAATTCAGCTTTAATTGAGGGTTTTCTAGCATGAACCGCCTTTTTAAGGTCATGCCACACCATCTCAATAGGATTCAGGTCAGGACTTTGACTAGGCCACTCCAAAGTCTTCATTTTGTTTTTCTTCAGCCATTCAGAGGTGGATTTGCTGGTGTGTTTTGGGTCATTGTCCTGCTGCAGCACCCAAAATCGCTTCAGCTTGAGTCGACGAGTAGGTGGCTGGACATTCTCCTTCAGGATTTTTTGCTAGACAGTAGAATTCATGGTTCCATCTATCACAACAAGTCTTCCGGGTCCTGAAGCAGCAAAACAACCCCAGACCATCACACTACCACCACAATATTTTACTGTTGGTATGATGTTCTTTTGCTGAAATGCTGTGTTACTTCTACGCCAGATGTAACGGGACACGTACCTTCCAAAAAGTTCAACTTTTGTCTCGTCGGTCCACAAGGTATTTTGCCAAAAGTCTTGGCAATCATGGAGATGTTTTTTTAGCAAAATTGAGACGAGCCTTAATGTTCTTTTTGCTTAAAAGTGGTTTGTGCCTTGGATATCTGCCATGCAGGCCGTTTTTGCCCAGTCTCTTTCTTATGGTGGAGTCGTGAACCCTGACCTCAATTGAGGCAAGTGAGGCCTGCAGTTCTTTAGATGTTGTCCTGGGGTCTTTTGTGGCCTCTCGGATGAGTTTTCTCTGCGCTCTTGGAGTAATTTTGGTCGGCCGGCCACTCCTGGGAAGGTTCATCACTGTTCCATGTGTTTGTCATTTGTGGATAATGGCTCTCACTGTGGTTCGCTGGAGTCCCAAAGCTTTAGAAATGGCTTTATAACCTTTACCAGACTGATAGATCTCAATTACAGTACTTTTGTTTTCATTTGTTCCTGAATTTCTTTGGATCTTGGCATGGTGTCTAGCTTTTGAGGTGCTTTTGGTCTACTTCTCTGTGTCAGATAGCTCCTATTTAAGTGATTTCTTGATAGAAACAGGTGTGGCAGTAATCAGGCCTGGGGGTGACTACAGAAATTGAACTCAGGTGTGATAAACCACAGTTAAGTTATTTATTTAACAAGGGGGGCAATCACTTTTTTACACAGGGCCATGTAGATTTGGAGTTTTTTTTCTCACTAAATAATAAAAACCATCATTTAAAACTGCATTTTGTGTTCAATTATGTTATCTTTGACTAATAGTTAACGGTTTTTGATGAGCAGAAACATTTAAGTGTGAGCAAGAAGTTTTAAATCAGGATGATACCATTTATTGGCTAACTACAAATGAATAAGAATGAACCAGCTTTCGGCCTTGCAGCCTTCGTCAGGTTTACATCCTGTTAGTTTGCAAGCTGGTGGTACAGACAGCTTATATACATGCAACATCAAAAGGGAAAACAGATATTTTTTTCAAGCATAAATACATCATGAAGATGCCTTAATACAAACAGACCATCTAAATGGGGTAAGATAAGGATCCTTGTTTACTCCCTGCTCACAGACCTGGTATTAGGATTGACCCAGAGGTATCGTAAATTCTTAGTTCACAAGTTCAGCTAGGGTGGCTGAGACAGTTCATATATCATCAATCTCATACCAATATAGAAAGTTGTTGTCCTTATTCAAACCCTTCTGCACAGCTTTGAACCAATTTATACATTTTGTTTCTGCTATTAATCGGTCATTTGACGTTTTGAAGTCGCCCTTCAGGGCAGTGACACGAAGATCATCCATGCTGTGTCCGTTGGACCGAAAGTGTGTAGCAACTGGGAGTCCAGATTTGGTATCATTAATAGTGTGCCTGTGTCCATTCATACGTTTGCGCAGAGTTTGTCCAGTTTCTCCCACGTACATAACATTGGGGCATTTAGCACACATGATCAGATATACCAGATTGGTGGACCCACAAGAAAATTTACCTTGTACTCTGTACTCCTGTTGTGAACCTGGTATCGTTACCCTGTCAGTGGAGTAAATGTGTCTGCAGGTCCCACATATTTTTTGTCGGCAGGGTGATGTTCCGTTTTGTTGAGGCCTATTCAAAGAGCTCCTGACAATCATCTGTTTTAGATTGTGTGGTTGCCGATATGACAAGAGTGTGATTTAAGTGTGACAAACATGCAAAAGAATAAGAAATCAGGAAAGGGGCAAATAGTTTTTCACACCACTGTATGTGCCTCAGTATAGGTTAGCTGGGTATATGTGCCTCAGTATAGGTTAGCTGGGTATATGTGCCTCAGTATACGTTAGCTGGGTATATGTGCCTCAGTATAGGTTAGCTGGGTATATGTGCCTCAGTATAGGTTAGCTGGGTATATGTGCCTCAGTATAGGTTAGCTGGGTATATGTGCCTCAGTATAGGTTAGCTGGGCATATGTGCCTCAGTATAGGTTAGCTGGGTATATGTGCCTCAGTATAGGTTAGCTGGGTATATGTGCCTCAGTATAGGTTAGCTGGGTATATGTGCCTCAGTATAGATTAGCTGGGTATATGTGCCTCAGTATAGGTTAGCTGGGTATATGTGCCTCAGTATAGGTTAGCTGGGTATATGTGCCTCAGTATAGGTTAGCTGGGTATATGTGCCTCAGTATAGATTAGCTGGGTATATGTGCCTCAGTATAGATTAGCTGGGTATATGTGCCTCAGTAAAGGTTAGCTGGGTATATGTGCCTCAGTATAGGTTAGCTGGGTATATGTGCCTCAGTATAGGTTAGCTGGGCATATGTGCCTCAGTATAGGTTAGCTGGGTATATGTGCCTCAGTATAGGTTAGCTGGGTATATGTGCCTCAGTATAGGTTAGCTGGGTATATGTGCCTCAGTATAGGTTAGCTGGATATATGTGCCTCAGTATAGGTTAGCTGGGTATATGTGCCTCAGTATAGATTAGCTGGGTATATGTGCCTCAGTATAGATTAGCTGGGTATATGTGCCTCAGTATAGGTTAGCTGGGTATATGTGCCTCAGTATAGATTAGCTGGGTATATGTGCCTCAGTATAGGTTAGCTGGATATATGTGCCTCAGTATAGATTAGCTGGGTATATGTACCTCAGTATAGGTTAGCTGGGTATATGTGCCTCAGTATAGATTAGCTGGGTATATGTGCCTCAGTATAGGTTAGCTGGGTATATGTGCCTCAGTATAGGTTAGCTGGGTATATGTGCCTCAGTATAGGTTAGCTGGGTATATGTGCCTCAGTATAGGTTAGCTGGATATATGTGCCTCAGTATAGGTTAGCAGGGTATATGTGCCTCAGTATAGGTTAGCTGGGTATATGTGCCTCAGTATAGGTTAGCTGGGTATATGTGCCTCAGTATAGGTTAGCAGGGTATATGTGCCTCAGTATAGATTAGCTGGGTATATGTGCCTCAGTATAGGTTAGCTGGATATATGTGCCTCAGTATACGTTAGCTGGGTATATGTGCCTCAGTATAGATTAGCTGGGTATATGTGCCTCAGTATACGTTAGCTGGGTATATGTGCCTCAGTATAGGTTAGCTGGGTATATGTGCCTCAGTATAGGTTAGCTGGGTATATGTGCCTCAGTATAGGTTAGCTGGGTATATGTGCCTCAGTATAGATTAGCTGGGTATATGTGCCTCAGTATAGGTTAGCTGGGTATATGTGCCTCAGTATAGATTAGCTGGGTATATGTGCCTCAGTATAGATTAGCTGGGTATATGTGCCTCAGTATAGATTAGCTGGGTATATGTGCCTCAGTATAGGTTAGCTGGGTATATGTGCCTCAGTATAGATTAGCTGGGTATATGTGCCTCAGTATAGGTTAGCTGGATATATGTGCCTCAGTATAGATTAGCTGGGTATATGTGCCTCAGTATAGGTTAGCTGGGTATATGTGCCTCAGTATAGATTAGCTGGGTATATGTGCCTCAGTATAGATTAGCTGGGTATATGTGCCTCAGTATAGATTAGCTGGGTATATGTGCCTCAGTATAGATTAGCTGGGTATATGTGCCTCAGTATAGGTTAGCTGGGTATATGTGCCTCAGTATAGGTTAGCTGGGTATATGTGCCTCAGTATAGGTTAGCTGGGTATATGAGCCTCAGTATAGGTTAGCTGGGTATATGTGCCTCAGTATAGGTTAGCTGGGTATATGTGCCTCAGTATAGGTTAGCTGGGTATATGAGCCTCAGTATAGGTTAGCTGGGTATATGAGCCTCAGTATAGGTTAGCTGGACATATGTGCCTTCAGTATAGATTAGCTGGATATATGTGCCTCAGTATAGATTAGCTGGGTATATGTGCCTCAGTATAGATTAGCTGGGTATATGTGCCTCAGTATAGATTAGCTGGGTATATGTGCCTCAGTATAGGTTAGCTGGGTATATGTGCCTCAGTATAGGTTAGCTGGGTATATGTGCCTCAGTATAGATTAGCTGGGTATATGTGCCTCAGTATAGATTAGCTGGGTATATGTGCCTCAGTATAGATTAGCTGGGTATATGTGCCTCAGTATAGGTTAGCTGGGTATATGTGCCTCAGTATAGGTTAGCTGGGTATATGTGCCTCAGTATAGGTTAGCTGGGTATATGTGCCTCAGTATAGGTTAGCTGGGTATATGTGCCTCAGTATAGGTTAGCTGGGTATATGAGCCTCAGTATAGGTTAGCTGGGTATATGTGCCTCAGTATAGGTTAGCTGGGTATATGTGCCTCAGTATAGGTTAGCTGGGTATATGAGCCTCAGTATAGGTTAGCTGGGTATATGAGCCTCAGTATAGGTTAGCTGGACATATGTGCCTTCAGTATAGATTAGCTGGATATATGTGCCTCAGTATAGATTAGCTGGGTATATGTGCCTCAGTATAGATTAGCTGGGTATATGTGCCTCAGTATAGATTAGCTGGGTATATGTGCCTCAGTATAGGTTAGCTGGATATATGTGCCTCAGTATAGGTTAGCTGGGTATATGTGCCTCAGTATAGGTTAGCTGGGTATATGAGCCTCAGTATAGGTTAGCTGGGTATATGTGCCTCAGTATAGGTTAGCTGGGTATATGTGCCTCAGTATAGGTTAGCTGGGTATATGTGCCTCAGTATAGGTTAGCTGGGTATATGTGCCTCAGTATAGGTTAGCTGGGCATATGTGCCTCAGTATAGGTTAGCTGGGTATATGTGCCTCAGTAAAGGTTAGCTGGGCATATGTGCCTCAGTATACGTTAGCTGGGTATATGTGCCTCAGTATAGGTTAGCTGGGTATATGTGCCTCAGTATAGGTTAGCTGGGTATATGTGCCTCAGTATAGGTTAGCTGGGTATATGTGCCTCAGTATAGGTTAGCTGGGTATATGTGCCTCAGTATAGGTTAGCTGGGTGTATGTGCCTCAGTATAGGTTAGCTGGGTGTATGTGCCTCAGTATAGGTTAGCTGGATATATGTGCCTCAGTATAGGTTAGCTGGGTATATGTGCCTCAGTATAGGTTAGCTGGGTATATGTGCCTCAGTATAGGTTAGCTGGGTATATGTGCCTCAGTATAGGTTAGCTGGGTATATGTGCCTGCAGTATAGGTTAGCCGGGTATATGTGCCTCAGTATAGGTTAGCTGGACATATGTGCCTCAGTATAGGTTAGCAGGGTATATGTGCCTCAGTATAGGTTAGCTGGGTATATGTGCCTCAGTATAGGTTAGCTGGGTATATGTGCCTCAGTATAGGTTAGCTGGGTATATGTGCCTCAGTATAGGTTAGCTGGATATATGTGCCTCAGTATAGGTTAGCAGGGTATATGTGCCTCAGTATAGGTTAGCTGGGTATATGTGCCTCAGTATAGGTTAGCTGGATATATGTGCCTCAGTATAGGTTAGCAGGGTATATGTGCCTCAGTATAGGTTAGCTGGGTATATGTGCCTCAGTATACGTTAGCTGGGTATATGTGCCTCAGTATAGGTTAGCTGGGTATATGTGCCTCAGTATAGGTTAGCTGGGTATATGTGCCTCAGTATAGGTTAGCTGGGTATATGTGCCTCAGTATAGGTTAGCTGGGTATATGTGCCTCAGTATAGGTTAGCTGGGTATATGTGCCTCAGCATAGGTTAGCTGGGTATATGTGCATCAGTATAGGTTAGCTGGGTATATGTGCCTCAGTATAGGTTAGCTGGGTATATGTGCCTCAGTATACGTTAGCTGGGTATATGTGCCTCAGTATAGGTTAGCTGGGTATATGTGCCTCAGTATAGGTTAGCTGGGTATATGTGCCTCAGTATAGGTTAGCTGGGTATATGTGCCTCAGTATAGGTTAGCTGGGTATATGTGCCTCAGTATACGTTAGCTGGGTATATGTGCCTCAGTATAGGTTAGCTGGGTATATGTGCCTCAGTATAGGTTAGCTGGGTATATGTGCCTCAGTATAGGTTAGCTGGGTATATGTGCCTCAGTATAGGTTAGCTGGGTATATGTGCCTCAGTATACGTTAGCTGGGTATATGTGCCTCAGTATAGGTTAGCTGGGTATATGTGTCTCAGTGCCCTCCAGCGATGGCGTCCTGGTCTTCACTCCCTCAGCCGCGGCTGCCTCGAGGGCAGATGCAAAACTCGGCGGCCGAGGGAGTGCTCTGGTGGGCAGCGTGAGTGGAGGCGGAAATGTTGCTCCAGCGCCGCCCCTGGCCTCTCAGCCACGGCTCTCTCCTCCCCTGATTGGCCGAGAGATTATCAAAAATCAATGGGACGCGGCCATGGGGCCGCGATCTACCGATCAGGCAGTCACGATCTACCCGTAGATCGCGATCGACCGATTAGGCAGCCCTGATCTAATCCTACCATAGTCTAATGCCTTACTGTATTATTATGTATTTATATAGCACTGACATCTGCAGCACTTTACAAGAGTAAATCAGTGCAGAATAAATAGTATATGGTGTATATAGTGCAGTGATAGGGGTATATAGCAGCACAGTTTGTATAGTATATAGTGTGTAGTATATACAGTGGCTTGCAAAAGTATTCGGCCCCCTTGCAATTTTTCACATTTTGTCATGTTACTGCCACAAACATGAATCAATTTTATTGGAATTCCATGGGAAAGTCCAATACAAAGTTGTGTACACCTGAGAAGTGGAACGAAAATCATACATGATTCCAAACATTTTTTACAAATAAATAACTGCAAAGTGGGGTGTGCGTAATTATTCAGCCCCCTGAGTCAATACTTTGTAGAACCACCTTTTGCTGCAATTACAGCTGCCAATCTTTTAGGGCATGTCTCTACCAGCTTTGCACATCTAGAGACGGAAATCCTTGCCCATTCTTTTTTGCAAAACAGCTCCAGCTCAGTCAGATTAGATGGACAGCGTTTGTGAACAGCAGTTTTCAGATCTTGCCACAGATTCTCAATTGGATTTAGATCTGGACTTTGACTGGGCCACTCTAACACATGGATATATTTTATTTTAAACCATTCCATTGTTACCCTGGCTTAATGTTTAGGGTCGTTATCCTGCTGGAAGGTGAACCTCCACCCCAGTCTCAAGTATTTTGCAGACTCCAAGAGGTTTTCTTACAAGATTGCCCTGTATTTGGCTCCATCCATCTTCCCATCAACTCTGACCAGCTTCCCTGTCCCTGCTGAAAAGAAGCACCCCCAGAGCATGATGCTGCCACCACCATATTTGACAGTGGGGATGGCGTATTCAGAGTGATGTGCAGTGTTAGTTTTCCGCCACACATAGCGTTTTACATTTTGGCCAAAAAGTTCCATTTTGGTCTCATCTGACGAGAGCACCTTCTTCCACATGTTTGCTGTGTCCCCCACATGGCTTGTGGCAGCCTGCAAACGGGACTTCTTATGCTTTTCTGTTAAAGGACTTCCGAGGCCAAAAAGATGAAAATTACACAATACCTTTTATATATCTGAATCCACGGAGGACGTCCAGCGCGTCCTCCGCACCGTACCGCCGTCATTGCTGCCTTTCTCTTTCCCCCCTGGCTCGGCCCGACCCCACTGAACGGGTCGCATAGGCTTCCACTACTAAGATGGCCGCTGCCTTGAGCCGCGGCTGCGCAGTACGCTTTGCCCTTAGTGCGACTGCGCAGCCTTCAGCCCGCCTCCCGCAGCGTACGGACATACGCTTGGGCAGCATTACGGAATCCGTACGCTGCGGGAGGCGGGCTGAAGGCTGCGCAGTCGCACTAAGGGCAAAGCGTACTGCGCAGCCGCGGCGGCCATCTTAGTAGTGGAAGCCTATGCGACCCGTTCAGTGGGGTCGGGCCGAGCCAGGGGGGAAAGAGAAAGGCAGCAATGACGGCGGTACGGTGCGGAGGACGCGCTGGACGTCCTCCGTGGATTCAGATATATAAAAGGTATTGTGTAATTTTCATCTTTTTGGCCTCGGAAGTCCTTTAACAATGGCTTTCTTCTTGCCACTCTTCCATGAAGGCCAACTTTGTACAGTGCACTACTAATAGTTGTCCTATGGACAGATTCCCCCACCTGAGCTGTAGATGTCTGCAGCTCGTCCAGAGTCACCATGGGCCTCTTGATTGCATTTCTGATCAGGGCTCTCCTTGTTCGGCCTGTGAGTTTAGGTGGACGGCCTTGACTTGGTAGGTTTACAGTTGTGCCATACTCCTTCCATTTCTGAATGATCGCTTGAACAGTGCTCCGTGGGATGTTCAAGGCTTTGGAAATCTTTTTGTAGCCTAAGCCTGCTTTAAATTTCTCAATAACTTGATCCCTGACCTGTCTTGTGTGTTCTTTGGACTTCACGGTGTTGTTGCTCTCAATATTCTCTTAGACAACCTCTGAGGCCGTCACAGAGCAGTTGTATTTGTACTGACATTAGATTACACACAGGTGCACTCTATTTAGTCATTAGCACTCATCAGGCAATGTCTAAAAATTGGAATCATGTATGATTTTTATTCTACTTCTCATGTGTACACCACTTTGTATTGGTCTTTCAAGTGGAATTCCAATAAAATTGATCCATGTTTGTGGCAGTAATATGACAAAATGTGGAAAACTTCAAGGGGGCCGAATACTTTTGCAAGCCACTGTATGTAGGACTGCAGCTGTAGAACTACAATGCCATATGCACTTAACTTTTTCTCCTGAGTGATATTTTCAAACTTGTCCATAAAATGGCTTTTAGGCCTCTTGCACACTGCAAGCAATTCCGATATAGATTCCGCTTTTTAATCTGTTTTTACATCCGATTCAGATTCCGATTTGCAGTGTGCAGGGAGCAAACTGCAAATCTGAATCGGATGTAAAAACTGAGAACTGCAAATCTGAATCTGAATCGGATGTAAAAACTGATTAAAAAGCGGAATCTGAATCGGAATCGCTTTCAGTGTGCAAGAGGCCTTACACCCCCAGCAAGCAAGACTATACTCCAAATCATTTCGATAATACATTTTCACCAGCATTTGGGTACTTTATCACTTTTACAATACTTAACACTTATTTTAAAGAGAAAAAGTTAATTGCATATGGGCCCAAATATCTAGTGAGAGCAGAGCAGAGGGGAGCAGTAGAGCAGGTGAGGGCAGAGCACTGCAGGGGAACAGCAGGTGAGAGCAGAGGGGAGCAGTACAGCAAGTGAAACCAGAGCAGAGGGAAGCAGCAAAGCAGGTGAGGGCAGAGCAGAGGGAAGCAGCAAAGCAGGTGAGGGCAGAGCAGAGGGAAGCAGCAGAACAGGTGGGGACAGAGCAGAGGGAAGCAGAAGAGCAGGTGAGGGCAGAGCAGAGGGAAGCAGCAAAGCAGGTGAGGGCAGAGCAGAGGGAAGCAGCAAAACAGGTGGGGACAGAGCAGAGGGAAGCAGAAGAGCAGGTGAGGGCAGAGCAGAGGGAAGCAGAAGAGCAGGTGGGGACAGAGCAGAGGGAAGCAGAAGAGCAGGTGAGGACAGAGCAGAGGGAAGCAGCAGAACAGGTGGGGACAGAGCAGAGGGAAGCAGAAGAGCAGGTGGGGACAGAGCAGAGGGAAGCAGAAGAGCAGGTGGGGACAGAGCAGAGGGAAGCAGCAGAATAGGTGGGGACAGAGCAGAGGGAAGCAGCAAAGCAGGTGAGGGCAGAGCAGAGGGAAGCAGCAGAACAGGTGGGGACAGAGCAGAGGGAAGCAGAAGAGCAGGTGGGGACAGAGCAGAGGGAAGCAGAAGAGCAGGTGGGGACAGAGCAGAGGGAAGCAGAAGAGCAGGTGAGGACAGAGCAGAGGGAAGCAGCAGAGCAGGTGGGGACAGAGCAGAGGGAAGCAGAAGAGCAGGTGGGGACAGAGCAGAGGGAAGCAGAAGAGCAGGTGAGGACAGAGCAGAGGGAAGCAGCAGAGCAGGTGAGAGCAGAGCAGAGGGAAGCAGCAAAGCAGGTGAAACCAGAGCAGAGGGAAGCAGCAGAACAGATGGGGACAGAGCAGAGGGAAGCAGCAGAACAGGTGAGGACAGAGCAGAGGGAAGCAGAAGAGCAGGTGGGGACAGAGCAGAGGGAAGCAGAAGAGCAGGTGGGGACAGAGCAGAGGGAAGCAGCAAAGCAGGCGAGAGCAAAGCTGAGGGAAGCAGCAAAGCAGGTGAGGGCAGAGCAGAGGGAAGCAGCAAAGCAGGTGAAACCAGAGCAGAGGGAAGCAGCAAAGCAGGTGAGGGCAGAGCAGAGGGAAGCAGCAGAACAGGTGGGGACAGAGCAGAGGGAAGCAGAAGAGCAGGTGGGGACAGAGCAGAGGGAAGCAGAAGAGCAGGTGGGGACAGAGCAGAGGGAAGCAGCAAAGCAGGTGAGAGCAGAGCTGAGGGAAGCAGCAGAGCAGGTGAGAGCAGAGCAGAGGGAAGCAGCAGAGCAGGTGAGAGCAGAGCAGAGGGAAGCAGCAGAGCAGGTGAGAGCAGAGCAGAGGTAAGCAGCAGAGCAGGTGAGAGCAGAGCAGAGGGAAGCAGCAGAGCAGGTGAGAGCAGAGCAGAGGGAAGCAGCAGAGCAGAGCAGAGGGAAGCAGCAGAGCAGAGGGAAGCAGCAGAGCAGGTGAGGGAAGCAGCAGAACAGGTGAGAGCAGAGGGAAGCAGCAGAACAGGTGAGAGCAGAGCAATGGGAAGCAGCAGAGCAGGTGAGGGCAGAGCAGGTGAGAGCAGAGCAGAGGGAAGCAGCAGAGCAGGTGAGAGCAGAGCAGAGGGAAGCAGCAGAGCAGGTGAGAGCAGAGCAGAGGGAAGCAGCAGAGCAGGTGAGAGCAGAGGAAAGCAGCAGAGCAGGTGAGAGCAGAGGGAAGCAGCAGAGCAGGTGAGGGCAGAGCAGAGGGAAGCAGAAGAGCAGGTAAGGACAGAGCCGAGGGAAGCAGCAGAGCAGGTGGGGACAGAGCAGAGGGAAGCAGCAAACAGGTGAGAGCAGAGCTGAGGGAAGCAGCAGAGCAGGTGAGAGCAGAGCGAAGCAGCAGAGCAGCTGAGAGCAGAGCAGAGGGAAGCAGCAGAGCAGCTGAGAGCAGAGCGAAGCAGCAGAGCAGGTGAGAGCAGAGGGAATCAGCAGAACAGGTGAGAGCAGAGCACAGGGAAGCAGCAGAGCAGGTGAGAGCAGAGCAGAGCAGAGGGAAGCAGCAGAGCAGGTGAGAGCAGAGCAGAGGAAAGCAGCAGAGCAGGTGAGAGCAGAGCAGAGGGAACCAGCAGAGCAGGTGAGAGCAGAGCAGAGGGAACCAGCAGAGCAGGTGAGAGCAGAGCAGAGGGAAGCAACAGAGCAGGTGAGAGCAGAGCAGAGGGAAGCAGCAGAACAGGTGAGAGTAGAGCAGAGGGAAGCAGCAGAACAGGTGAGAGCAGAGCAGAGGGAAGCAGCAGAACAGGTGAGAGTAGAGAAGAAAAACAGAGGAGAAGCAGCAGCAGAGCAGGTGAGAGGAGCAACAGAGCAGGTGAGAGGAGCAGTGCAGCAGAGCAGGTTAGAGCAGCAGGACATCAGAGCAGCAGAATAGGGCAGAGGAGCAGCAGAGCAGGTGAGAGCAGCAGAGTAGAGCAGAGGAGCAGCAGAGCAGGTGAGAGGAGCAGTGCAGCAGAGTAGAGCAGAGGAGCAGCAGAGCAGGTGAGAGCAGCAGAGTAGAGCAGAGGAGCAGCAGAGCAGGTGAGAGCAGCAGAGTAGAGCAGAGGAGCAGCAGAGCAGGTGAGAGCAGCAGGACATCAGAGCAGCAGAATAGAGCAGAGGAGCAGCAGCAGCCACAAGTAGCCGCAGAACACTTGTTGTTTACAGCAGCACAGCTCAGCCATAGCCGCACACTACTCAGCAGCTCTGCCACCAGGAAGAGGCGTGGCCTCTGTCACCCAACTGACAGCAGCTTCAGCCAATGCGGAGTCACGCTGCGGGCAGGCAGCCCCGCCCCCCAGCGCTCCGGCCAGTGAGCGGGCGGCGGGGGCGGGATTTCCGTTGTCAGGGTGCTGGCGGCTCGGTTGCTGCAGTCGGTGCGGGAGAGGCCGGCATGTCCGGCGGCCATGAACGGCTTCAGCACGGAGGAGGACAGCAGGGACGGGCCGCCTGCGCCCGCCGCCCCCTTCTACGGCCAGACGTGCTGCCTGATAGACGGCGGAGAGCGCTGCGCCCGGCCGGCCGGAAACGCGTCCTTCAGCAAGAGAGTCCAGAAGAGCCTCAGCCAGAAGCGCCTCAAGCTGGACATAGACCGCAGCGTGAGTGTCTGTATACTGTGCTGTATATACACCCCATCACTATATACTGCTATATATACACCCCATCACTATATACCCCCATCACTATATACTGCTATATACCCCCATCACTATATACTGCTATATACCCCCATCACTGTGTATACACTATATACTGCTATATATACACCCCATCACTGTGTATACACTATATACTGCTATATACCCCCCATCACTGTGTATACACTATATACTGCTATATACCCCCCCATCTCTGTGTATACACTATATACTGCTATATACCCCCCCCCCCATCACTGTGTATACACTATATACTGCTATATACCCCCATCACTGTGTATACACTATATACTGCTATATACCCCCATCACTGTGTATACACTATATACTGCTATATACCCCCATCACTGTGTATACACTATATACTGCTATATACCCCCCATCACTGTGTATACACTATATACTGCTATATACCCCCCCATCTCTGTGTATACACTATATACTGCTATATACCCCCCCCCCATCACTGTGTATACACTATATACTGCTATATACCCCCATCACTGTGTATACACTATATACTGCTATATACCCCCATCACTGTGTATACACTATATACTGCTATATACCCCCATCACTGTGTATACACTATATACTGCTATATACCCCCCATCACTATATATATATATATATATATATATATATATATATATATACACTATATACTGCTATATACCCCCATCACTGTATATACACTATATACTGCTATATACCTCCCATCACTGTATATACACTATATACTGCTATATACCCCCCATCACTGTATATACACTATATACTGCTATATACCCCCATCACTATATACTGCTATATACCCCCATCACTATATACTGCTATATACCCCCATCACTGTGTATACACTATATACTGCTGTATACCCCCATCACTGTATAAACACTATATACTGCTATATACCTCCATCACTATATACACTATATATTGCTATATACCCCCATCACTGTATATACTCTATATATTGCTATATACCACCATCACTGTATATACTCTATATATTGCTATATACCACCATCACTATAAACTGCTATATTCCCCCATCACTGTGTATACACTATATACTGCTATATACCCCCATTACTGTATATACTGCTATGTACCCCCATCACTGTATATACACTATATACTGCTATATACCCTGCTATATACCACCATCACTGTATACACTATGTATTGCTATATACCCCCATCACTGTATATACACTATATATTGCTATATACCAGGGCTGTGGAGTTGGAGTCGGAGTCGGGGCAATTTTGGGTGCCCGGAGTCGGGAAAAAATGCACCGACTCCGAATAAATTTAAACTAATTAAAATAGAAAATATGATAAAATGTTCTATTTCTCAGATAATAGTCATCATAAATAATGTGTATATATACAGTAATAGCTGTGCTTAGTCCACAATAATGAAATAAACCAATCAAAATTAGTTACTTGTGCTGCTTCAATAAAGCAGTCCCCGTATTTTTAAAGTCAGATATACACATCTGATTGTGACTGTATATATGATGTGTACACAGGAATCTCTTATATATACGAAATAACATCTATGCTGTAAGTATAAAACCTGATGTGTAGCCGTGTCACTAATAGAGATGGTCAATGAGATGGGAATAATTCTGCGTTGATTCTGATTTATGCAAATGTAAAAGTACGCACTCTTTTTGCTCATGAAATCAAATAATTGGTACTTATCCGTTAGCCGGGCGCATCCGGCAGGTGGCGCTAATTACCATTCCCCCTCCAGGCCGACATGGATAGTAGGGAAAGATGTAACTCTGGTGGAGTTTTGTCGCCACCTAGAGGATGCGCCCGGCTAACGGATAAGTACCAAATAATTTGATATGTTGTTAAAATTTGGTTTGGTGACTACGAATTAAATGGTACCTGAGAAGGATGAAAAGAAAAGTTCTATACATACCTGGGGCTTCCTCCAGCCCCCTTCAGGCTAATCCGTCCCTCGCTGTCCACCTCCACCACCTGGATCTTCTGCTATGAGTCCTGGTAATTCAGCCAGTCAGCGCAGTCCGGCCGCATGCCGCTTCCACAGCAAGGAGCGTTCTGCACCTGCGCAACAGTGCTGCGCAAGTGTAGTACGCTCCCGGCGGAGTCGGTACAAAAATCCTCCGACTCCTCTAATTTGCATATTACAATCTTGTCGATTGAAAGTATGTAACATGAAATTCGTCTCTTAACTGCCAACGCTTAGGAATTTTAAAAGACAACTGAAGTGAGAAGGATATGGAGGCTGCCATATTTATTCCCTTTAATCATAGACTAAAACTAGTCCTTGGTAAGAGTACTTGTAAAAGGTACAGACCGGAACAAAGAACATCTATCAGACCCTAGGCAATGTAACTGTGGATACATGTACAGTGTTCTCCCCAGAATTTTTTTCCAGCCAGGTGGCATGAAAAAGTAGCCGGGTGGCGTAAAGTGGGCGTGGCCATGACGTGCTGGAAAATGGGTGTGGCCATGACATTGGCGTAGCCAACTGTATTGTAAAACTAACTCAAAAGGGCCCTTTTTTCCCTAAAGCACAGTTAGGCAAAATGTCCTTAAAGGTTTTAAAAATTAAACACTGTTTTCCCCCCAAAAACACATAATTAGGCAGCATTTCCATTACCCCAGATGTCCAATGCAGAAACCATTACTCAAAATTTCAAAAAAAAGGTCAGGCTGGTGGGGTGGGTAGGTAGGTCAGGCGTGTGGCTAGTGAGGTGGATTAGTGTGTTAGGCAAGTCAGGCTGGTGGCTAGTGGGGTGGGGGGGGGGTAAAGTAGGTCAGGCTAGGGGGTAGTTGGGTGGGTGGCAAAGTAGGTCAGGCTAGTGGATGGGTGGGTAGATCAGGCTAGTGGATGGGTGGGTAGATCAGGCTAGTGGATGGGTAGGTAGGTCAGGCTAGTGGATGGGTGGGTAGGTCAGGCTAGTGGATGGGTGGGTAGATCAGGCTAGTGGATGGGTGGGTAGGTCAGGCTAGTGGATGGGTGGGTAGGTCAGGCTAGTGGATGGGTGGGTAGATCAGGCTAGTGGATGGGTGGGTAGATAAGGCTAGTGGATGGGTGGGTAGGTCAGGCTAGTGGATGGGTAGGTAGGTCAGGCTGGTGGATGGGTGGGTAGGTCAGGCTGGTGGATGGGTGGGTAGATCAGGCTGGTGGATGGGTGGGTAGATCAGGCTGGTGGATGGGTGGGTAGGTCAGGCTAGTGGATGGGTGGGTAGGTCAGGCTAGTGGATGGGTGGGTAGGTCAGGCTAGTGGATGGGTGGGTAGGTCAGGCTAGTGGATGGGTGGGTAGGTCAGGCTAGTGGATGGGTGGGTAGGTCAGGCTAGTGGATGGGTAGGTAGGTCAGGCTAGTGGATGGGTGGGTAGGTCAGGCTAGTGGATGGGTGGGTAGGTCAGGCTAGTGGATGGGTGGGTAGGTCAGGCTAGTGGATGGGTGGGTAGATCAGGCTAGTGGATGGGTGGGTAGATCAGGCTAGTGGATGGGTGGGTAGGTCAGGCTAGTGGATGGGTGGGTAGGTCAGGCTGGTGGATGGGTGGGTAGGTCAGGCTGGTGGATGGGTGGGTAGGTCAGGCTGGTGGATGGGTGGGTAGGTCAGGCTGGTGGATGGGTGGGTAGGTCAGGCTGGTGGATGGGTGGGTAGATCAGGCTAGTGGATGGGTGGGTAGATCAGGCTAGTGGATGGGTGGGTAGATCAGGCTAGTGGATGGGTGGGTAGATCAGGCTGGTGGATGGGTAGGTAGGTCAGGCTGGTGGATGGGTGGGTAGGTCAGGCTGGTGGATAGGTGGGTAGGTCCGTAGGGTAGGTGCCCTCTCCCTGCTCCTTACGTGTGTTGTAAAAATCCGATCCTCGGCTGCTTCCTGAGCGTGTCCCCCAGCTGCAGCACTTGCTCCTTGCTGTCAGACAGGGCGCATGCTGCGGATCAGCAGGCATCCCGGCTGATTCTCCAGATCCCACCATCCGTCTTAGCAGTTGGCACGCGCGCCGCTGGCTGGCAGAGGGGCGGGTCCACGGCAAGGCAGCCTCCTATTGGCCGGTGGGCGGGGCGGACGCACGTTTATTGGTGGAGGACGCCGACTCATCCCGCCCAGTTCATCGCTGCTAGAGACTGGGAGAGGAGCTTCCACTGTGAGGAAACATCGGCAAAAGGTGTCCCCGGCTACAGGCTGCGCGGCGGCCATTTTCTGGAAGATCATTGCTCAGAGGATAAATACTTGGTGCCAGCGGGGTTTTAAACCAGGCGGGCGGGATTTTAAAACAGCCGGGCGGCCCGCCCACGTAATTAGCCCTGGGGAGAACACTGATGTAAGAGTGATGTGCAGGTATTCTGCAGGGGAATGAGGAGATTCTTCCTCTATTACACATTCTTCATGCACAATCTGAACATCTATCAGGCCCTCGGCAATGTAACTGTGGGTACATGTAAGAGTGATGTGAAAGTACTCTGCAGGGGAATAAGGAGATTCTTCCTCTATTACACATTCTTCATGCATAATCTGAACCAGGTTTATGGGTGATAGACAACACCTCTGTGTTCAATGTGCACAACATTCTCAGTGGATTCCCTGCAGCTCTGTGGGGAGTGCATATGTAGAGTATAGTACTACTGTGTAACAAAGTAAACCTGAGACAGATGAAATTAAAGTTTTATACATATCTGGGGCTTCCTCCAGCCCCCTTCAAGCCAGTCTTGCATAGTGCACATGCACACACTCCGCCGCCGGGAGCGTACTACATCTGCGCATCACTGTTGCGCAGGTGCAGAACGCTCCTGGCTGTGGACGCGGCATGCGGCCGGACTGCGCTGATTGGCTGAATTAGCAGGACTCATAGCAGAAGATCCAGGTGGTGTAGGAGGACAGCGAGGGATGGATTAGCCTGAAGGGGGCTGGAAGAAGCCCCAGATATGTATAAAACGTTTCTTTTCATCCTTCTCAGGTACCATTTCATTCGTAGTCACCAAACCAAATTGAAGCAACATATCAAATTATTTGATTTCATGAGCAAAGTACATTTGCATAAATCAGAATCAACGCAGAATTATTCCCATCTCACTGACCATCTCTATTAGTGACACGGCTACACATCAGGATTTATTCTTGCAGCATAGATGTTATTTAGTGTATATATAAGAGATTCCTGTGTACACATCATATATACAGTCACAATCAGATATGTATATCTGACTGACTGCTTTATTGAAGCAGCACAAGTAAATAATTTTGATTGGTTTATTTCATTTTTGTGGACTAAGCACAGCTATTACTGTATGTATAAATTATTTATGATGACTATTATCTGAGAAATAGAACATTTTATCATATTTTCTATTTTAATTACAGTTTAAATTCATTAGGAGTCTGAGTCGGTGCATTTTCTTCCGACTACAGGTACCCAAAATTGCTACGACTCCGACTCCACAGCCCTGGTATATACAGTATACACTATACTGCTATATATCCCCATCATTGTATATACATAGACCGCAGAGTGTTAGTATACTGCTATCTATCTATCTATCTATCTATCTATCTATCTATCTATCTATCTATCTATCGCAGCGTGTGTGTCTGTATACTGCTATATACCCCAACACTATATACACCATACAGTATATACAGTGTCCCCCTCTCTGTACCACCAAGCCTGTCATAGACCACAGTGTGAGTATATACTGTATACTGCTATATACCCCCCTCACTGTATACATAGACTGCAGCGTGAGTGTATAGACTGTATACTACTATATGCCCCCACCACTATACACTGCAACTATATACACCATGCATTATATACCCCATCACTTCATACATAAACCGCAGCATATGTATATATCTGTGTGTAGTGTATGTATCTTAGTCTAGGGCCAAGTTAACTTATCTGTATGTTTTTTTCTTTTATATATACAAAAGTTCTGGCTTTTTTTTATTAAATAAAAGCTAGAACATGTTCAGAGTTGGAGCTGTCTTAATTAAGTTTGGCAAGGTATTCCACAGGGTAGGGGCAGCATGACAGAAAGCTCTGGCTCCCCAGGTTTTTAGTTGGACTCTGGGGGTGGTCAAGTTATTGGATTCTGTTGATCTGAGGTTGTGGGAGATGTGACGCAGTTGCAGCAAATCCTTAAGGTATCTGAGCCTAGGTCGTGTAGGGATTTGAATGTTAGCATGCCAATTTTGAAGACTATTTTCCATTTTATGGGTAGCCAGTGTAGTGAGCAAATGATTGGTGTTGTGGCAATGGTGAGGTTGGCTTGTTAACAGCCTTGTGGCAGCATTCTGTACTAGCTGCAGAGTGTGCAAGTCTTTACTTGGAAGGCCTGCATAGAGGGCATTGCAATAGTCCACCTTCTAAATTTTAAGCTCACAAGGCCTTCCCCGTAGTACTTTTTTTTTTTTCTATGCCATCTTCCCACCTCTGTGCAGCAATGTGCTTGCCGCTAAAGGTCCAGACTACACTGTGATCACATGACTAAAGACTGGACCTCTAGTGGCGATTACAGAGCTGCACAGGAGACGGTAAGATGACTGCATGGAATTAGAAGACAGGGGAGCCTGGACCTCTAGTGGCGAGTACAGAGCTACAGGGACAGGAAGATGATTGAGGTGAGCCAGTGTGAAAGTCCATAGGGAACAGTTAGCAAATCACAGCAACGTCAACAACTTAAAGCATTTTAATTGGCCGAATAGTGTGGGCGTATCATTATTACAACCTATCTGAAACGTAGATGTTCATGAGGGCGATGTCCACCTAATCACAGAAGCTGGCTCACCTCAACCATACTAACACCAAGATGGCTGGCCGGAACTAGGAGAGGTCACTATAAATACAAGCATGCTTCCAATGTGCACTGTATATGGGGAACACCTGACTTCAATAGGTGTGTGTGGGGACCCTTCCAACCAGGGCTGTGGAGTCGGTCCAAAAATCCACCGACTCCGACTCCTCAGTTTAGGATTCCTCCGACTCCTCGACTCCGACTCCTCTAATTTGCATATTACAATTTTGTTGATTAAAACTATGTAACATGGAATTAGTCTCTTAACTGCCAACGCTTAGGAATTTTACAAGACAACTGAAGTGAGAAGGATATGTAGACTACTATATTTATTCTCTTTAGACTAAAACTAGTCCTTGGTAAGAGTACTTGTAAAAGGTACAAACCGGAACAAAGAACATCTATCAGGCCCTAGGCAATGTAAGTGTGGGTACATGTAAGAATGATGTGCAGGGGAATGAGGGGATTCTTCCTCTATTACACATTCTTCATGTACAATCTGAACAAGGTTTATGGGTGACAGACAACACCTCTGTGTTCAATGTGCACAGCATTCTCAGCGGATTCCCTGCAGCTCTGTGGGGAGAGCATATGTAGAGTATAGTGCTACTGTGTAACAAAGTAAACCTGAGACAGATAGTAGTAAAAATGTTTCTGTACCGTGTTAGCCAAACAATATATGTAGGTAGAAAAAAACAAAGTCTTGTAAAAGTAATACCTTTTAATGGCTAACTGATAAAGTTAAATAATGCAAGCTTTCTGGGATCTAATTAATGATTGACTTGGCTTCACTATCTTCAGAAACCTGCTAGATTTCATGTTTGCTTGCATAAGCTCACTGGCTCCAGCCTGCTGATCACCTGACATCTAACTGCTAAACAGCAACCAGTACAACTGCCATCTTCATGCAGCTTCCCTGCATCAGTGTTTTACTACAGCTAACATCTAGAAATATGCCTGAAGAAGGGGACTAGATCCCAGAAAGCTTGCATTATTTAACTTTATCAGTTAGCCATTAAAAGGTATTACTTTTACAAGACTTTGTTTTTTTCTACCTGAGACAGATGAAATTAAAGTTTTATACAGACCTGGGGCTTCCTCCAGCCGCCTCCCTCGTTGTCCTCCTCCACCACCTGGATCTTCTGCTATGAGTCCAGGTACTTGAGCCAGTCGGGCGTAGTGCGTATGCACACACTCCGCCGCCAGGAGCATACTACACCTGTGCAGCACTATTGCGCAGGTGCAGAATGTTCCTGGCTGTGGGAGCGGCATGCGGCCGGACAGCGCTGACTGGCTGAATTACCAGGACTCATAGCAGAAGATCCGGGTGGTGGAGGACAGTGAGGGACTGATTAGCCTGAAGGGGGCTGGAGGAAGCCCCAGGTATGTATAAAACTTTACTTTCCCAGAGCGTCCCTGGGACAGCACCCCTCCTCTGAGACTTGTCTCCCCTCCCAATTCTGGACAGGAAGCTATTAAACAAACAAATTTGCATAATGGACAGCAGTACATGTATAAATACAAGCCACTTACAATGATCCTCAGTTGTTTTTCCTGTCCCGGACAGGAGCGGATGGAGGGGTCTCTGTGCTCCCATGTCAGGTGGCAGGTGCAGCGTGTGGGGCAGGCAATGACGGGCTGAGCAGGGGACTCAGTGTGCTATGCGCCCAGCGTGGTGGAGGCTTCTCCTTGGAGTGCGGAAGTTTTATGGACGGCAGAGCGCTAACCGGAAGTTCCGGCGGAAGCGCGATGACGTCATGTGCAGGCGTCCCACATGACTGGTCACATGATCAGGCCTGATTGCAGGCCCGCAGCGGTGATCATTACGGCGATTGGCTGCTGGACACAGAGGCAGCTGCTGGCAATTAAGGAGGAGGAGGGTAAGATTTAAAAAAGATCTGTTGTTTGTCCATGACTCAATGCTGTTTGGTGGATCATGGAGGACGCCGCAGGCCTTTCCTCACTGCAATCTGCAGGGACTGGCTCTGAACCCTCTCTGGTGAGACATTGTTTGTGTTTCTTCTGCGGAATATGCTGTTTAAGTTACACTGAGGGGACTAATAGTTTTTTTCTTATCTATATATTTCAGCCTAAACTTCCAAAAGCTGACAAAGATAAGGAAAAGGATAAATCATCTCAGTCCACTCTGAGTAAACACTCATCATCCTCCAAAGAAAGACGATGTGCTATCTGCAATAATCGCATATCATCATCTGCTCCTTCATCTAAGAAATTATGTCAGTATTGTACAGATAAAATTGTCAAGGATGAATCCCCAGTAGTTTTCAAAGACTTAATGGGATGGATGCGCTCGGAGATGTCTTCAGCCATAAAAGAAATTAAGGATTCTGCTATAGCATCATCCTCATCAGCGGTAGCAGATCCTATGGAAGACATCCCACCTTTGGAGGGCACTTCCCCTATGGAGGGCACTTCGGCTATTCCTGATGTCACTGTCCCTATACCTTCCCTATCTGTTCCTAAGAGAAAGAGGGGAGAGGATTCAGAGGAGTCAGAAAATTCTGGGGAGGAGGGTGAAATATCTTCCTTTGAAGAGATTTCCGCTGAGGATACATCTGATAGACCAGACAAAGGGCAGAAATTTGCTTTTTCTCCGGACCTAATGAAGAATCTGTTATCTGATATGCATACGGCTATGGGTATTACAGTTGAACAGAGGACTTTGACACCCTTGGATCAGATGTACGAAGGTTTGTCAGATCCCCAGTCCAGTTTTATCCCAGTTCATTCTTCTCTAAAAAATATGATTAAGAAGGAGTGGGATGAACCTGAAAAGAGAGCCTTTTGGCCTCGGTCATTAAATCGTAGATACCCGTTCTGTGCGGAGGACCAGAAATTCTGGGGTACATCTCCCAAGCTTGACCCATCTTTTTCCAGGGTGTCAAAGAAAACAGATTTGCAGTTCGAAAATTTTGGAAACTTAAAGGATCCAATTGACAAAAAAGCGGATAATCTCCTCAGAAGAGCATGGGAGTCCTCATCACTAACTTTTAAACCTGCAGTAGCTTCAACAGCAGTGGGTAGGTCCCTGAAATACTGGTTGATGGAAACACAGGACAAGATTGCTTCTGGTGTTCCTAGGGAGGAGATATTAAAGGACTTTCCAAAACTATTCAATTCCACCAATTATCTCACTGATGCAGCAGATGATACGGTGAAGTTGACGGCCAGGACCACGGCTTTAGTAAATTCTGCTAGACGTGGTATATGGGTAAAGACGTGGCAGGGAGATAACTCTTCCCGCTCTAAATTATGTAGTCTACCTTGTGAGGGGGAATTTCTTTTTGGCTCTAAGTTAGAGCAGACTTTGGAAAGAACTGCTGATGCTAAAAAGAATTTTCCTGTTAAAAGGAGGACCTTTCCACCCAAACGCTCCTTTCGTTCCTCTAAACCTGAACAAGACCCCAAGACTTCATCGAGAAAGAGATGGGGTCCAAGTAGGCCTCAGAAAGCCAAATCAAATTTTGCCCATACCTCCCAGCAAAATAAACAATGACGTCAGGATCCCGGTGGGGGGAAGACTGGCCCATTTTTACGAGCAGTGGCTCCTTCTTCCTCAAAATCTCTGGTTACAGAGAATTGTGTTAGAAGGGTATGCCATAGAATTTCAGTATCCCCCCCCCCCCCCCTCGAAGGTTCTGGGTAAATCAAAGGCCAAAGACAGAGATTCAAACAATGGCATTACAAAACGAAGTGACTATGTTACTACAAAAAAGAGTTATCAGAGAGGTCCCATCATGCCAGAGGGTTCAGGGATATTATTCACCGGTCTTTCTTGTAAAAAAGCCTCAGGGGGAGTTCCGCTTCATCCTCAATCTGAAAGGGTTGAACAAGGCCGTAAAATATCGAAGATTCAGGATGGACAATATCACCTCTGTTATAAGTCTGTTACAGAAGGATTGCTTCCTGGCATCATTGGATCTCAAGGGCGCCTATCTACACATCCCGATAGAGCTACAGTCTCAGCAGTTCCTAAGGTTTGCCATCAGCATTCAGGAAGAGGTAAGGCACTTCCAGTTTAACGCTTTACCTTTTGGATTAGCCTCGGCTCCTTGGTTGTTCACGAAGGTCATGTCCGAGGTCTTAGCTGTTTTGAGGAAAAGATCTATTAATGTTTTGGCCTACCTGGATGATCTTTTGTTTTGGGGTGACTCAGTAAATTCCTTGAAAATCCAGATTAATTCAGCTCTGGAATTGCTCCAATCTCTAGGATGGCTTATTAACTGGTCTAAATCATCTATTCAACCTAAACAGACTATGGAATATTTAGGTTTTGTTATTTCTACTTGTGATGAGAAAGTGTTTTTGCCTCAGAGAAAGATAACTGCTATTCTTAATACTGTTCTTTCTTTTCAGACCACAGGTGCCATTACGCTAAGAAGGGCTATGTCGGTTCTAGGCCTTCTAACCTCCTCCTTCCCTGCAGTCCAGTGGGGACAACTCCATTCAAGAATACTGCAAAATTGGATCCTAAAGAATTGGAACAGAAAGGTGACGTCCTTAGAAAGAAGATTGCTAATTCCTTTCAGAGTAAAGGCAGCTCTCAGCTGGTGGCAGAATCCAGTTCGTCTGTCCGAAGGTCGACCGTGGTTTTCTCCAGTCGAAAAAATCATGACAACAGACGCCAGCTCCTGGGGATGGGGGGCTCATATAGACTCACTACCAGCACAGGGTCAGTGGTCCACTTTGATGAAAGGAAGATCGTCAAACAGCAGAGAGTTACAGGCAGTATGGATGGGCCTACTTCACTTTTGCAATTACATCAGCCACTGTCATGTTCTAGTACGTTCAGACAACGCCAGTGTAGTGGCGTACATCAACAGGCAAGGAGGAACGAAAAGTCATCTTTTATGGTCTCAGACCTCAAAAATCCTATTGTGGGCGGAGAAAAATCTAAAATCCATCAGAGCAGTGCATCTGAGGGGTGTAAACAATTATCTTGCGGATTACCTAAGCAGATCGGCTCTAAAGCAGGACGAGTGGACCCTGAACTCGGAGGTTTTCCAGGAGATCTGCATGACATGGGCACATCCAGAAGTGGATCTATTTGCAAGGAGGAGCAACGCAAGGTGTCAACTCTTTTGTTCCCTATGGCCCCAGGACAGGCCATGGGCGATAGATGCCTTTTCGATAGATTGGAGCATCAGACTAATGTATGCTTTTCCCCCTCTATCCCAGATCCCGAAGGTTCTCAGCAAGATTTGTCGAGACAGGGCTCGAATAATTCTGATAGTTCCATTTTGGCCGAAAAGACCGTGGTTCAGTCTATTACAGAGGTTATCGATCAGTCCTCCGTTGCTTTTACCTCAACGTCCGGATCTATTGCAGCAGGGGCCAGTTTTTCATCCAAATCTTCAGCAGATGCGTCTCTCTGCATGGAACCTGAGTGGAACATTTTGAAGTCTAAGGGGTTTTCAGATGGTCTTTCGGAAACCTTGATTCAAAGTCGAAAGAAAGTGACAAGAGTAATTTATCAGAAGGCCTGGCGAGTCTATAATAGCTGGTGTTTGGAGAGATCTATGAATGTTCATTCATCGACATCAGTTTTAGAATTCCTGCAGGCAGGGTTTGAAAAAGGACTGAGTATTAGTACATTAAAAGTTCAGACAGCGGCAATCAGTGTTTTCCTACAAAGAAGACTAGCCCAGGAGGAGTTCATTCTTCGTTTTTTTCAGGCAATTAAGAGGTTACGTCCAGTGTTGGTTCCGAGAACCCCGTCTTGGGATTTAAACATAGTCTTACAGGCTATGTGTGGTCCTCCCTTTGAACCAATTGACCAAGTTTCGGAAAAATTGTTATCCTTGAAGATGGCATTTCTTCTTGCGATTACTTCGGCAAGAAGGGTAGGAGAGTTACAGGCTTTGTCAATTAAGCCTCCCTACTGTATTATTTCAGAAGACAAGGTTACTTTGAGGCCAGATATTGCCTTCCTTCCAAAAGTAGTTTCAACTTTTCACAGAACTCAGGAGATATTTCTTCCTTCATTTTGTGAGAAACAGTCTAATGAAAAAGAGAAACAGCTTCATTGTCTGGATGTCAGAAGGTGTCTACTTCAATACTTGGAGAGGTCTAAATCATGGAGGAAGACAGATGCTTTGTTCATCCTGTTTGCTGGAAAGAATAGGGGGCTCCGTGCATCAAAGCCAACTATTGCTAGATGGATAAGACAGGCTATTCTAATGGCATATCAATCACAGGGTAAGGTCCTTCCAACATCTGTCAAAGCTCATTCTACAAGAAGTGTCGCAACCTCATGGGCAGAGAGGGCTGGAGCTTCCATCGAGCAGATTTGTAGAGCGGCTACCTGGTCCAGCCAGAACACATTTGTAAAACATTACAGACTAAATTTATTATCAAGTGGTGATCTAGCCTTTGGTAGAAGAGTTCTACAGGCAGTAGTCCCACCCTAATGAGAATCTTGTTTATCGTCTCAGAGGAGGGGTGCTGTCCCAGGGACGCTCTGGGAAAGACCACACTTACCTTCGGTAAGGTCTTTTCCAGTAGTCCAGGGGACAGCACCCCTACTTCCCACCCTATGTGGGAAACTATTAAGAAGAAATTTTGCAAGCATCGTATGGTGAGTCCGGGTCATCTTTGTTATAACTGAGGATCATTGTAAGTGGCTTGTATTTATACATGTACTGCTGTCCATTATGCAAATTTGTTTGTTTAATAGCTTCCTGTCCAGAATTGGGAGGGGAGACAAGTCTCAGAGGAGGGGTGCTGTCCCCTGGACTACTGGAAAAGACCTTACCGAAGGTAAGTGTGGTCTTTTCATCTGCCTCAGGTACCCTTTAATTTGTAGTCACCAAACCAAATTTTAACAACATATCAAATTATTTGATTTCATCAGCAAAGGCAGTGCATACATTTGCATAAATCAGCATCAATGCAGAATTATTTCCATCTCATTGACCATCTCTATTAGTGACACAGCTACACATCAGGCTTTATTCTTACAGCATAGATGTTATTTCGTATATATAAGAGATTCCTGTGTACACATCATATATACAGTCACAATCAGATGTGTATATCTGACCTTAAAAATACGGGGACTGCTTTATTGAAGCAGCACAAGTAACTATTACTGTATATATACATTATTTTTAATGACTATTATCTGAGAAATAGAACATTTTATCATATTTTCTATTTTAATTACAGTTACAAATTCAGTAGGAGTCGGAGTCGGTGCATTTTTTCCCGACTCCGACTCCAGGCACCCAAAATTGCCCGACTCCGACTCCGACTCCACAGCCCTGCTTCCAACCCCACTGCTGAGTATATAATCGGGCAGCAGGGTGGTGTAGTGGTTAGCGCTCTCGCCTTGCAGCAATGGGTCCCCGGTTTGAATCCCAGCCAGGACACTATCTGCAAGGAGTTTGTATGTTCTCCCTGTGTCTGTGTGGGTATCCTCCGGGCACCCCGGTTTCCTCCCACATCCCCAAAACATACAGATAAGTTAATTGGCTTCCCCTAAATTGGCCCTAGACTGATACATGCACTACACATGATACATACATACATACATACATAGACATAGGACTATGGTATGGATTAGATTGAAAGCTCCTCTGAGGGACAGTTAGTGACAAGATAATGTATACTCATTACAGAGTATAGCTACCAGTATATAAATACAAAATTATAATATGGTTGCCTCACAGAGAGCTTTAAAGGAATACTGTAGGGGGGGTCGGAGGAAAATGAGTTGAACTTACCCGGGGCTTCTAATGGTCCCCCACAGACATCCTGTGCCCGCGCAGCCACTCACCGATGCTCCGGCCCCGCCTCCGGTTCACTTCTAGAATTTCAGACTTTAAAGTCTGAAAACCACTGCGCCTGCGTTGCAGTGTCCTCGCTCCCACTGATGTCACCAGGAGCGCACGGCGAAGGCACAGACCATACTGGACCTGCACAGTACGCTCCTGGTGCCATCAGCAGGAGCGAGGACACGGCAACGCAGGCGCAGTGGTTTTCAGACTTTAAAGTCTGAAATTCCAGAAGTGAACCGGAGGCGGGGCTGGAGCATCAGTGAGCGGCTGCGCGGGCACAGGATGTCTGCGGGGAGCGGAGCATCGGTGAGTGGCTGCACGGGCACAGGATGTCTGCGGGGAGCGGAGCATCGGTGAGTGGCTGCGCGGGCACAGGATGTCTGCGGGGAGCGGAGCATCGGTGAGTGGCTGCACGGGCACAGGATGTCTGCGGGGAGCGGAGCATCGGTGAGTGGCTGCGCGGGCACAGGATGTCTGCGGGGAGCGGAGCATCGGGGAGTGGCTGCGCGGGCACAGGATGTCTGCGGAGAGCAGAGCATCGGTGAGTGGCTGCGCGGGCACAGGATGTCTGCGGGGAGCGGAGCATCGGTGAGTGGCTGTGCGGGCACAGGATGTCTGCGGGGAGCGGAGCATCGGTGAGTGGCTGCTCGGGCACAGGTTGTCTGCGGGGAGCGGAGCATCGGTGAGTGGCTGTGCGGGCACAGGATGTCTGCGGGGAGCGGAGCATCGGGGAGTGGCTGCGCGGGCACAGGATGTCTGCGGAGAGCAGAGCATCGGTGAGTGGCTGCGCGGGCACAGGATGTCTGCGGGGAGCGGAGCATCGGTGAGTGGCTGTGCGGGCACAGGATGTCTGCGGGGAGCGGAGCATCGGTGAGTGGCTGTGCGGGCACAGGATGTCTGCGGGGAGCGGAGCATCGGGGAGTGGCTGCGCGGGCACAGGATGTCTGCGGAGAGCAGAGCATCGGTGAGTGGCTGCGCGGGCACAGGATGTCTGCGGGGAGCGGAGCATCGGTGAGTGGCTGTGCGGCCACAGGATGTCTGCGGGGAGCGGAGCATCGGTGAGTGGCTGTGCGGGCACAGGATGTCTGCGGGGAGCGGAGCATCGGGCAGTGGCTGTGCGGGCACAGGATGTCTGCGGGGAGCGGAGCATCGGTGAGTGGCTGCGCGGGCACAGGATGTCTGCGGGGAGCGGAGCATCGGTGAGTGGCTGCGCGGGCACAGGATGTCTGCGGGGAGCAGAGCATCGGTGAGTGGCTGCGCGGGCACAGGATGTCTGCGGGGAGCGGAGCATCGGTGAGTGGCTGCGCGGGCACAGGATGTCTGCGGGGAGCGGAGCATCGGTGAGTGGCTGCACGGGCACAGGATGTCTGCGGGGAGCGGAGCATCGGTGAGTGGCTGCGCGGGCACAGGATGTCTGCGGGGAGCGGAGCATCGGTGAGTGGCTGCGCGGGCACAGGATGTCTGCGGGGAGCGGAGCATCGGGGAGTGGCTGCGCGGGCACAGGATGTCTGCGGGGAGCGGAGCATCGGTGACTGGCTGCACGGGCACAGGATGTCTGCGGGGAGCGGAGCATCGGTGAGAGGCTGCGCGGGCACAGGATGTCTGCGGGGGGACCATTAGAAGCCCCGGGTAAGTTCAACTCATTTTCCCCCGACCCCCCCTACAGTGTCCATTTAAGTTCAGGTTAATGTCTCTCCAAGGCAATGGCAGAATGTGAGGGAAACGTGTGATTATGTGTGGCAGCGCGATTGAATAAATACTGCTCTTTCTACCCACTGAGGCCAGGAGAGCCACTATTCACTGCAGCTGCTTGTTTCTTACTTATTATTTGCGATTGGTAAATGCGTAAGGAACAGAAATTCGTATGCTCCTACTTTTGGTTTGTTTCCAAGTTCTTTAATTTGTTTCGTAAACAAATTTCAGTAAACTTTAAGGGCTCGTTTCCACTAGTGCGGCATGCGTCTCGCAGATGCACACCGCACTGAGCGGGTGGGCGGGATCGCAGGCGAATCCCATTACACGGCTATGGGATTCGCAGCCTCCACGGCGAATTCTGCTGGGTGTTCCGGGCGAATCGCTCCCGCAAGCGATTCCGCTGCGGCCCCGTCATCCCCTATGGCAGAGTTTCCCCGTGCGAATCATGTGCGGGGAAACTCTGCAGAATCGGCGGCGAAATCGCCGTAGTGGAAACGGGCCCTAAAGGGAACCTAAACTGAGATGAATATGGTTTTTTGCCTTTTTAGGCTGCTTTCACAGTGGGACTCGCGCTATGAGCGCTCTGATTATATTTTTGAGGTGTTTATGATCCTGCAACAAGCTGAATAGAGTGGACGAGATTCTTTGAGTGGCTGGGGGTGGCCTGATGACCCCATAAGCGCTGAGGACCCATCTAGCAGAGGGTCATATAATAGCAGTGAGTGCCCACTGTGAGGGGTGTGGTGGTGGTGATATCTCGCCGAAGGTGATCAGTGGCAAAGCAACCTGGAACTCACGAAGAGTGTCGGACTGTCTGTACAGGATTGTATTTTGTGCACTGTGTACAGGATTGTATTTTGTGCAGATATAAAAGACTTGTTTGCAGTATTCATTGGTCATTGAGTGTTTGTGTGTTGGGATTAGAAAAAGTGGGCGGAGCCGACACCAGCCAAATGCATACCCGGGCAACACCGGGTCATCAGCTAGTACATAATAATAATAAGGTAGAACATTAGACTATGGCTATGGTAGGATTAGAGTGTGAGCCCCTCTGAGGACAGTCAGTGACATGACTATGTACTCTGTAATGTGCTGCAGAAGATGTCAGTGCTATATAAATACATAATAATAATATGGTAGGACATTACACTATGACTATGGTAGGATTAGAGTGTGAGCTCGTCTGAGGACAGTCAGTGGCATGACTGTGTACAGTGCTGCAGATGTCGTCAGTGCTATATAAATACATAATTAATAATAATATGATGGTAGGACTTAAGGCTATGACTGTGGTAGGATTAAATTGTGAGCTCCTCTGAGGACAGTCAGTGACATGACTATGTACTCTGTAATGTGCTGCAGATGTCAGTGCTATATAAATACATAATAATAATAATAATATGATGGTAGGATTTTAGGCTATGACTATGGTAGGATTAGACTGTGAGCGCCTCTGAGGACAGTCAGTGACATGACTATGTACTCTGTAATGTGCTGCAGATGTCAGTGCTATATAAATACATAATAATAATAATAATAATATGATGGTAGGATTTTAGGCTATGACTATGGTAGGATTAGACTGTGAGCGCCTCTGAGGACAGTCAGTGATATGACTATGTACTCTGTAATGTGCTGCAGGAGATGTCAGTGCTATATAAATACATAATAATATGGTAGGACATTAGATTATGACTATGGCAGGATTAGAGTGCGAGCTCCTTTGAGGACAGTCAGTGACATGACTATGTACTCTGTAATGTGCTGCAGGAGATGTCAGTGCTATATAAATACATAATAATAATATGGTAGGACATTAGACTATGACTATGGTAGGATTAGAGTGTGAGCTCCTCTGAGGACAGTCAGGGACATGACTATGTACTCTGTAATGTGCTGCAGAAGGTCACTGCTTTGTATAAATAACGTGTAATTTTGCAGTGTATCATTGTAATGGTCGCTGTCTCACTCAGGTCCGGCATCTGTACATCTGTGACTTCCACAAGAATTACATTCAGAGCGTTCGGAATAAGAGGAAGCGGAAGACGAGTGACGATGGAGCGGACTCCCCGGAGCACGAGACGGACGTGCCGGAGGTGAGGCTGATCAGCACATCTTCTATGGTTTTGTGGTGACTGTTTGAATGATATAACACAGACGTGACCTATGTGCTCAGAGTGTCTACTTCCTATACTCACCTTCTCCTATACTCACCTTCTGCATGCATAAACCTACCAGATTGCCCATAAATGTTGCCATTTTTAGCGAGTGATCATATTTTTGTTAAAGTGGACCTGAACTCAGAACTTCCTCTCTGCTCTAAAAGGTAAGCAACAGCATAATAACATCAGGGAAAAGTAATAAAATGAGCTTTACTTACCTGGGGCTTCCTCCAGCCCCTGGCAGCTAATATGTCCCTCCGGTGTCCGCCAATCCCTTCCGTTGCGGATGCCGACCTCGCCAGGGACTTTTCCCTGAGGTTTCCGATAAAGATAAACATTTGTTACAGCTGATCCTGCAATAAAACTGCATTGTCTACTTCCTGCTTTCATGGAGGCAGACATAGGGTCAACATCCTGTGTTTACATATTAGCTGTGTCGAGGACTGACACGTTTCTGTGCTGACAGCTGAGATTCAAATTACACTCGTGATTACTTGAAGAGGAGGGGGAATTAGACAGGCTAAACTCTCTAAACACACACAGGGTGGATTTTTCTGTGTTGTCCTTTGCAAGATTTCAGCTGCACTGTAAGTTTCAGATTGAATGAAAAGTTTGCATTTAATTGAGCCACAGCATGAAAGGCGTCTAAACTGTTTTGATAACAAAACACAGTTGTGTTAGTGTCTATTGCCTTGCATAGGACCCTTATGCATGTCTGCTAATCTGCCTTCCTCCCCATACAGTTCTCTGGTGTTTAGTGGATCCCTCCCTCCCCTACCTACACAATTCCCTGGTGTCTAGTGGATCCCTCCCTCCCCTATACAATTCCCTGGTGTCTAGTGAGCCCCTCCCAATACAGTTGCCTCATGTCTTGTGGTCACCACTCTTTCCCCTATATCAGTGATGGCTAACTTTTGGTACTCCAGCTGTGGTGGAAATCACAAGTCCCATGAGGCATTGCAATACTCTGACAGCTCTAAGCATAACTCGGGGAGGCAGAGGCATGATGGGATTTTGGTTTTGTCACAGCTGGAGTGCCAAGGTTAGCCATCACTGCCCTATATGGTTCTTTGGTGTCTAGTGACCCCTCTACTCTCCCCTATACAGTTCCCTGGTGTCCAATGGGCCCCCTCCCTCCCCTATACAGTTCCCTGGTGTCTACTGGACTCCTCCCTCCCCTATACAGTTCCCTGGTGTCTAGTGACTCCAACCCCCCATCCATCCTTTCCCCATACGGCTTCTGTGGTGATCTAGAGATTCACTTCCAGTATAGCTTCCCTGGTGGCCTAGAGTGGGACAAACCTAATGCAAAGTGGGGAAACCACTTATGGGCCAGATTTGATGGCTCTGTAGCTCAGGTTTGGCCCGAGGGCCGGAGACTGCAATGCATGGACTAGCATGAGTGATCTCTCTGTTCTGTACAAATCACAAAGCTCACACCAACCTAACCAGCTCAGATTATGCCCCTTCCCAAGAATGTGTGCGCCTAACCCGCTCTCTTGTAAATCGCCCTTTTTGTAGTTTCTCTGTCACTCGGTGAGAAGTGTGAATGTTACTCTTGTGTTAATTGTATCCTCATTTTTCAGCGGAACATCTGGGAACAATTTCTCCAGCGTTTTAAAACAAATTGTGGGCACACCGTGCATCGGTGATATAGACGTTTTATACGTTGTTCCAGCCGCTCCTGTTAAGGCCTGACTAAACCCAAAATTGAAGTTGTTAAATCCTGAAAGCACACATTATGTTTAGCTTAAATGACGTGTTTCTCTTGGCACTATATTTTCAAATGTAGCACTTAGTTTTATAGCTACGCTTGCCTGCAGCTGTGCACCGATACATACAGATGTCAGTGGCAGGACCCTGGCTCTGGCCGCTGAGGTCTGCAGGTCCCACCTCTAGTGAGCTACAGGGAGTCCCGGGTTAACAAACGAGTCAGGGACTGAAGGTTTTTCTTAAAGGATACTGGAGCTGAATAAAATAGCAGATTTACTTACCTGTGGCTTCCTCCAGCCCCTAGAAGCCTATGTGGCCCCCGCCACAGCTCAGCTCTCAGCCAGTCTCCTGAGGCCCCGCCGTAGTGGGCAGTGACATCTGCGCATGCACAAGCAAGTCATGGTCGCACTCCCGTTGCTGGTGCATTCTGTGCAGACGCGTCTGCTTCTGATGCGTTTTGGTGGCCACTACGGCGGGCACACCAGAAGAGTGGCTTGAGAGCGGAGCTGCGGCGAGATAGGGGATGGAGGAAGCCCTAGGTAAGTAAATCTGCTATTATTTTATTCAGCTCATGTATCCTTTAACCCAGTGATGGGCAAACTTTGCTCTCCAGCTGTTAGGTAACTACAAGTCCCACAATGCATTTGCCTTCATGAATCGTGACTGTCAGACTCCTGCAATGCATTGTGGGACTTGTAGTTCCTTAACAGCTGGAGAGTCAAGGTAGCCTGTCAATGCTTTAACCTGAACTCATTCTTAAAGTGATTCTCTGGCATGTATAAAAAAAAAAAAAAAACCTGACACCAAGGGCTTCTATCGGCCCCCTGCAGCTGTCATGTCCTGCGCCGCCCCCCTACGATCTTCTGTTCCCCGGCCGCCAGCAACGGTCTAATTATTTGTCTAACTAGACGCATAGAACTGGCTGTGGCCGCCCGTGTGCTCACTCCCACCCGCTGCACAAGTGCAGTATGAAGTTTTCTTGAGCTGCGCAGTAAGCTCCCGATGACACGTGCGGTAGCAAGAGCACAGCCGCGCAGCCGAAGTTCTATCCCTCTAGTTAGATGAATAATTAGACTGGTGCCGGTGGTGGGGAACGGAAGCAAGCAGTACTGTGTCTGACAAGCACATTTGAGCATGTGTACGTCTACCAGTTGCTCCGGTTACCTCAACGTTTGTTTTTAATTCACTTATTAACTTGATTGCTATTACAATTTGCCTTGTTCACTTTTGGGTTTAGTTAAACTTTAAAGAAAATAAATTCCCACCTTGGCCTCCCATTTTTATGTGGTTGGTATTTAGTTTAGTTGATATTTAGTTGGCATTATTTAGCAATTTATGCATTGTACATTTGTGGTTTTACAAAAAAGTATATTGAACGTACTTTTTGTACTGATTGAACTCGATGGACGTATGTCTTTTTTTCAACCAAAATAACTATGTACCTGGCTGGTTGGGTCCTGTAGCTCCTTGCTGTAAGGAAAGTGGATGTTGCATTCCTAGCGCATGTCAGACTACCTGACCCCACCCTCTTCGTTGTGGCCAGCACTGCAGCTGAGCAGTCTCTTCTTCCTCCCCACTCAACGTGTAATAAAGCATTTAACCCTTCCCATGCGCACACTCTTCGAGGGGGGTTGTTAAAACAATGTTTACCCTAGTCTTAGCCGGCCACAAAGAGTTAAATATGTTTGGGATAGGATCGGCTCTGCGCTCACAGGGAGACTGGCTGCTGCGCCCCCCACCCCCCTCTGACTTCATCAATTGGGTCGTGATGAGACAGGGGACAAGATTTGACAGCTGTCTGTCCAATAAAATTGCATCATCATCTCAACAGGAAATGGAACAACAGGAGCCAGCCACCCAGGTGCTTCCAATATATTTACTTGAAAAAGTGCAGACTTGCAACTCATAGAACTCTGTGTATTGGCAATTAAAGAGTAACTGTAGTGAAAATAACATATTGATTAAAATTACGTTAGTCGATTGAGCATGATAAATTAGATCTGGAGCTGCTAGTCTCCCTCCAGAATAATGCCTGATCTTCCAGAACCCTGGTGGAGGAGAATTCAGCATAGCTAATCAGCCTAGGCAGAGCACCACTGGGGGGGAGGGCTACATTCAATATACAGCAATATATAGATATAGAAAGTGTTTCTGATGCTGAAACCAGGAAAAATACCATAAAGTGGGTATCCTAAATAATTTCCAGCATTCTACTATATGTCACTACAGGGCCTCTTTAATGTAAATGTTCTATCATGCGCATGGAAGGCTGATCCAGGCTTTAAAACCAGATCAGTGATTGGCTCTCCTTACCTGGATGTGTTCATCGCTCCATATCACCTCCGATGGAATCGAGAATTGCTGGCTGTACGCAAGGCGCTCTCATCCATGACCACGTCGGAGGGGGTTTCTGCAGGTATTGCAAATTGGTCATCCTAAATTGCATCTAAGGAATGTTCATTTGATGAATGGATGAGTTATAATTACATTTTATTTTTTTACTTTTGCAAAGTTAAAAACCAGTTAAAGTGGACCTGAACTCAGGACTTCCTCTCTGCTCTATAAAAGATAAGCAGCAGCATAATAACCTTTACAGAAAAACATTTGTTTGTTGCAGCTGATACTAGTCCTGCAATTAATCTGTAGTGTCTACTTCCTTTCATAGAAGCAGACATGGGGCTAACATCCTGTGTTTACAAATTAGCTGCTCTGCCGGGGCAGCCAGCTGACACAGCTGAGAGATCAAATTACAGTTGTGCTTAGTCACAGATGAGAGGTAATTAGACAGGCTAAACTCTCTAAATACATACAGGGTGCATTCTCTCTGTTTTCCTCCTGTCCTGTGCAAGAGTTCAGGTCCACTTTAAGCAGTCTGTGCTTTCCCTCTTTGAAGTTTTGTCCGTCTTGCATTTGGCTCTCTGCTGATCCCGGCTTTGCCTCTCTCCACAGGTTGATCTCTTCCAGCTGCAGGTGAACACGCTGCGCAGATACAAGAGGCATTATAAGCTGCAGACCCGGCCTGGACTCAACAAGGCACAGCTTGCAGAGGTCAGTCCCCGCCAGGCTAGTGTCCTCTCCCCCTTCTTATTGTACTCAGACCTGCATAGCAGCAGCCATAAAGGTGGGGCTTGGGGGGGGGGGGGGGGGGGTTAGGGTGTGGAGCAGTGATAAAGGTGGGGCTTGAGGGTTAGCTGTTAGGGGGTGGAGCAGTGATAAAGGTGGGGCTTGGGGGGGGGGGTTAGGGTGTGGAGCAGTGATAAAGGTGGGGCTTGAGGGTTAGCTGTTAGGGGGTGGAGCAGTGATAAAGGTGGGGCTTGGGGGGGGGGGTTAGGGTGTGGAGCAGTGATAAAGGTGGGGCTTGAGGGTTAGCTGTTAGGGGGTGGAGCAGTGATAAAGGTGGGGCTTGGGGGGGGGGGGTTAGGGTGTGGAGCAGTGATAAAGGTGGGGCTTGAGGGTTAGCTGTTAGGGGGTGGAGCAGTGATAAAGGTGGAGCTTGGGGGGGGGGTTAGGGTGTGGAGCAGTGATAAAGGTGGGGCTTGAGGGTTAGCTGTTAGGGGGTGGAGCAGTGATAAAGGTGGGGCTTGGGGGGGGGGGGTTAGGGTGTGGAGCAGTGATAAAGGTGGGGCTTGAGGGTTAGCTGTTAGGGGGTGGAGCAGTGATAAAGGTGGGGCTTGGGGGGGGGGGTTAGGGGGTGGAGCAGTGATAAAGGTGGGGCTTGAGGGTTAGCTGTTAGGGGGTGGAGCAGTGATAAAGGTGGGGCTTGGGGGTCAGTTGTCAAGGGGCAGAGTGTTGCAGCTTGCAGAGTTTAGCAATAGGTAGTCTAGCGTCGTCTTCCTCCTTCTTCTTATTGTACTCTGCAGACCCACATAGCAGCAGCCATTGAGGAAGGCCCTCTTGCTTGGACCCCCTGCCCACTGCTGGAAGATGAAGGCGAGCAGTGATAAAGGCGGGGCTTGAGTCAGCCTTCAAGGGGCGGAGCAGTGATAAAGGCAAGACTGGGGGGGAGCAGCTGTCAAGGAGTGGAGCAATGATAAAGGTAGAGCTTGGGATCAGGTGTTAAGGGGTGGAGCAGTGATAAAGGCGGGGCTTGGGGGTCAAGGGGCGTAGTGTTGCTGTCACTATGCAGGAAGGGATGGGGCAATTGCAGCCATTACAGCAAGGAATGGGTGCAGGGAAAGGTGTCACTACAAGGGAATGATCTGTGTAATGGAGGAAACTGTAAATGGGAGGGGAACAGTCACTATGCCAAGACTTAGGAGGTGGGGTTAGTCACTGTTACTATGCCAAGAGGAGGGGTTGTCATCAGTAGGGGGGAGGAGTCACAGGCAGGGATGGGAGCCATGTCACTGCAGAGAAGTAAGGAGGTGTACAGGGATGAGCCACTAAATTTGGGAGCACCATGCGCCCCCACAGGCTGTAATGTGAATTACAACTACAGCGAAGCTCTATTTGAGCGCAGTCACAAGACGGAGCCCAAATTGCTATAAAAACTGAAAATTCAGTTTGTATGAATTTTGCCATCCTGGACTTTGATTCCGACATGTTGTGCTCTACAAAGGTAAAATATTGGCTGACTGGCCTTAGACTGTGCTAGAAACTTTAGACCATCTACTCCTCTGACGGGAATTTAGGGGCATTATTCATTCAGGGCCCTTTCACACTGTGGCAAATTTCCGCACTGCTGGCGCAGCCTAATGAAAATCTGTGGGGGAGTTCACACTCCCACATCTAATGCACGGACATAACTATGTTACCGCGCAGCGATCTTCGTTGGGCCGGAAGTCTAGTAAGTCTATGGTAACGAGCGCATTTTAAGAAACACTCTGCAGTTATCTGCATCGTGCAGAGGCGGGACAAGGTCCTCCAGCACCCAAGGCTGAGACACCAAAGTGTGCCCCTCCATCCCTGCCACCCGAGCCATCAAACACTGATTGCTATTAGACTAAGAGGCGCCACAGGGCCCACAACCTCCCCAACACCTTAATATCTAGTTATCTGGCTTGCAGTCACTGCCATGTATCCCCTTTTTTTATTTCTTTCTGCTTCAAACACAATTAGGAATGACAGCTGAATGAATTCTGCGCCCCCTCCTACACTGCGCCCTGAGGCTGGAGCCTCTCCAGCCTATGCCTCGGCCCGGCCCTGGCATCGTGCTTGCGTGGACGTGTATTTTAGAAATATGCTTCCGCGCATGTCATCGAATGCTGAACAGGAAGTGAGCGTCACTTCCTGCTTTGGAAGGATGCCAGATGGGGGGGCAATACCGCGTAGTAACGCGGTATTTCCTGGAGGCCTTTTTCTGGTGGTGTGGCTGCCACATAGCACCGCCAATCTGCAGTGTGCAGCTGGCCTTAATGTTTTCTGTAAAGCACTGCGGAATTAATTCTTTAAAGCGGGATTGTCACCATAAAAATCACATTTCAACAGCAACTGGTCTGGAGTGTATTAAGAGATAAAGATGCTAATCCTGCTTTCAAAACTTGCAAAACTTTTTCTGCTGTTATGATTTGGAGTTATCACATACTTTAGGAGCACTGGCCCTTTAATAGTCAGTGCCAAACAGTTGCATGCTGGGGATTCTTTTTATCTATCTATAATATATTCCTCCTTTTCCATTTATTTCCCTGCCTATCTGAAACACGATCCCCTGCTCAGTTGTGTTTACAAGCAAGGCTGAGGTGACTCAGCGATTGGAGGATAAGACAGTGTTAGTATACACCTCAGTGGGAGTATTTCCTTTTAAACAATACCAGTTGCCTGGCAGCTCTGCTGGTCTCTTTGGCATCAGTAGTGTCTGAATCTTACAACAAGCCTACAGCTATGGAGCCAGACTTCAGTCAGAGAACCTGATCTGCTGCATGCTTGTTCAGGGTCGATGGCTAAAAGTAATAAAGGCAGAGGATCAGCAGGACAGCCAAACAATCTGTATTGTTTAAAAGGAAATCCATAGGGCAGCCCTCTCATGCCAGTTGTCCTTTTAAAGTGACATGAACATATGTCCAGTCCCAATCCTACAGAGAACTAGATTATGTTCCTTGTCTTTCTCACTGAAAGGGTTAAGAATTCATGGCTGTAGATGAGTTTCGCTGCAGTTGCACCATAGCATAACTCTCTCGCTGATAACTAATTACGGCTGTAAAACCCTGTGTGACTGAGAACAAACCTTTTGATGTTTTGCAGTTAACAAGTTCAGTAGTTCAAGATTTGTCGGTGTGGGAGCTGAAGAAAATTTTAAAAAATGGACAGTATATTATTCTGAGATTGCCTTAACCTCCCTGGCGGTATGATTATTTCCGGATTTTAGAGTCTAAAAGCGTTGCACATTTTTTTTGTGCGCTTTTAGACCCTAAAACTGGGAAAAAATAATGCTGCTAGAGAGATCTGCATCAGCCCAGCACTTGCTCTCCTCCCTAGGATCAAGCGCTGCAATTCTCCCTCCATCCTCTAGGTGGTGCTTTAACCCTGTAGTGAGATCACTGCGCTCTCACCAGAGGGATCGAGAGCCTCCGAGGATCAGAAGGAGAATGGCTGCCGGCGCCCGGATCCTGGGGGAGGTGAGTAGAAATGACTGCTGCGCTTAAAGGAATAATGTAGGGGGGAAAAAGAGCTGAACTTACCCGGGGCTTCTAATGGTCCCCCACAGACGTCCTGTGGCCGCGCAGCCACTCACCGATGCTCCAGCCCCGCCTCCGGTTTCACTTCCAGAATTTCCGGCTTTAAAGTCGGAAAACCTCTGCGCCTGTGCGGCCACGTCCTTGCTCTTGTTGACTTATCCGGGAGTGTATTGCGCAGGCCCAGTATGGTCTGCATCTACGGAGCACGCTCCTTGTGACGTCAGCGGGAGCGAGGACATGGCCGTGAACCGGAGGCGGGGCCAGAGCATCGGTGAGTGGCTGGGCGGGCACAGGGCGACTGCAGGGGACCATTAGAAGCCCGGGAAAGTTCAACTCTTTCTCCCTACAGTAGTCCTTTAAGGCTTTGCATAATCCTCCCGGTGGCTACCCCGAGTTAGGCTTGGGTTTACCACCCTAGGCTTCTTTATTCCGCCCCGAGCCTAACTCTCTGGGTTACCACCAGGGAGGTTAAAGGGGGAATTTAACCTTTTTAAGAACAAAATAAGACTACAGGATGTCAGGATAGTCTTATTTAACATTAGGATTGTAGATACAATTGTTTTATCTCAGCAGTTTACCTTCACTTCAGGTTTGCTTTAAGCTAAAACTTTTTTTTTTTTTTTTCCCCTCTGCAACAGACTGTGAGTCGGCACTTCCGGAACATTCCGGTAAACGAGAAGGAAACCCTGGCTTATTTCATCTACATGGTGAAAAATAACCGAAGTCGCCTGGACCAGAAGTCGGAGAGCAGCAAGCCCCTGGAGGCGTAGCTATGGAGACCGGACCGGAGCAGCTGTTACCGGAATGAACTTGTATATAGGACTCTTGTGTGGCTGATACTCGCGCTGCAAACTCTGTGCCATAATCCCCCATCATCATCATCATCCCAGGAGAGGCTGCTGGTCTCTACGTGGACGGCGTATCCCCCACACTGGGCTTTGCATGGAGAAATCTGGGGGAGAGGAATCCGCCCCTCCACTGTGATTTTACTTGTCTCAGGCATGTGCCTTTCATGCCTACTGCCTTGGACTGGCCATTCTGGAGTGGGCGGAGCATCAGTCAGCGCATCAGAGACATGACTAAAGCTGCATACCCCCCACCTGTCATAGAAGCCTGGAAAGATGAGCTGTGATCGTTTCTGGGAGCAATCGCTGTACAGACACGCTTGTGTTCTGCTCTATGGATAGGGGGAGGAGGAGGGGACAGGAACCCCTGATTCTGGGACTACAGTAATAAACAATGGAGGCTATCCGCTGGAGTTACATCATGATGGCGTCGGGGGATACCTGTGCCCTCACTGCACTTCTAATCGATCTAACCAAGAGAGCTTGTTACAGATGGATGACGAGTATCTGTTTGTACGTAACACAGTGCCATTTGAAAGCCCCTATCCCTCCAAACAGATGACAACAGTGAAGCTCCACCCTCTAGAAAAAGGGGGAAGGGTTACTGCCTATTTAGAGGGTTTGTCGCCCTCTGTAGGGTGCTTTGAGTTCTGTGATGAAGGGCGTGTTCATGAGGTAGTGCACTGAAAGTGTGCAGAGAGCTGTCACCTGTAGCAGCCAATCACATTTCTGTATTCTGATGAATCAAGACCTATTCTGATTGGTTGACTTGAGTTGTGCACATCACATCCTGCAGGTTTGTTTTTTTTTAAAGTGCACCAGAGATGGTACACTAGGCGTCATTTATACATACCCGGGGCTTCCTCCAGCCCCATGAACAGTGCTGAGTCCCTCACCGTCCTCCTCGGCCCCTTCGTTGTGGCGCTACGACTGCTGGTAATCCGGTCAGTTGCTGCCAGTCGTGCTCCTGTCCCCTGTATCGTTTTGCGTCTGCGCTGTACGCCTCAGGGGATGGGAGCGCGATGATGGCTGTGCGGATGTGCTGTGCATACGCAGAAGTCCGTGACTGCCCGGATTACAGGTAGTCATAGCGGCTTAACCGAGGGGCCAAGGAGGGCGGCATGGGATTCAGCGCTGCTCATGGGGCTGGATGAAGCCCCGGGTAAGTATAAATAAGCACTAGTGTACCATCTCTGGTTCACTTTAAAGGAAACCAGAGACGAAGCACCCTTGTGTATTTTACCATATATATCAGTAAGAACATTAGAGAAAACACTTACCATGCTCTCTGTTTCATCCTCACTGCTAAAAGTGTCTGTTATCAGCTGTGATAAGAATCCCGGACTCAGCATTCAGTCTGGCTTTGCAGGGAATAATTATAGCTGAGTCATTATAGCAGAGCCACAAGGGGGCAGGCTTGGGCTTGAAAAGACACCAGAGAAGACAGACTCAGCTATAATCATTCCGTACCAAAGCCAGACTGAATGCTCAGTCTGGGATTCTTATCAGAGGTGATAACAGTCAGATTAAACAGAGAAGAATGAAACAAAGAGCAGATTAGGTGTTTACTGTCATGTTCCCACTGATTTATAAGGTAAAATACAAGAGGGCGCTTCATCTCTGGTTCTCTTTAAGTGCCAGCCAGTGGGCGTTATTTTAAAGTTTTATTGTATTTATGGAAATGCTGGAAAACCTTTAGAACTAGCTTAGTGTTTTCACTCTTCCCCCTGTGAGATAATGGCCTCAATTCACTCAATGCAGAAAACTGCTGATTTTACCGATCATTCACTAAGGCTGTCCGTGAAATTACCGACTAGTGAGGTCAATTAAATGAAAAAGACGGTCTGCGGAAGTATAACAGGGAACAGTAAGTTACTTTTTCAAAAGAAAAGTCTCATGCCACCATCTGCATAAAACCTACATTTTATTTATTAAAGTTAAAAAGTTATATAAAAAAATAGCTTATTCAATAAGATGAACCCAGAACTTTGTTCTCTATTAAAGAGAACCAGAGATGAAGCACCCTCTTGTATTTTACCTTATAAATCAGTGGGAACATGACAGTAAACACCTAATCTGCTCTTTGTTTCATTGTTCTCTGTTTAATCTGACTGTTATCACCTCTGATAAGAATCCCTGACTGAGCACTCAGTCTAGCTTTGCTACGGAATGATTATAGCTGAGTCTGTCTTCTCTGGTGTCTTTTCAAGCCCAAGCCTGCCCCCTTGTGGCTCTGCTATAATGACTCAGCTATAATTATTCCCTGCAAAGCCAGACTGAATGCTCAGTCTGGGATTCTTATCACAGCTGATAACAGACACTTTTAGCAGTGAGGATGAAACAGAGAGCATGGTAAGTGTTTTCTCTAATGTTCTTACTGATATATATGGTAAAATACACAAGGGTGCTTCGTCTCTGGTTCCCTTTAATGTCAGTTATAGCAAATATCATAATCCATACCCACAATCATGAGTGGAATATGCAGAATGTCTAAATTAGTGTTGCTCTCATGAGTAATCACGGCTGATTACTCGTGATTCAAATGAGCCTTAATTGCTGCAGCTGAGCGGCTGGATGACAAGGGGTTATTTACCCATAATTCCGTCGTCCGCCCTACGTTCCACAGAGCTTGCACGCGTCCTATTGGTTGCTTTGTAAGCCTCACCCCGCGCACTTCCTCTTTCAAGCCAGAAGGAAGAAGTGTGTCGTGTGAGGCTTGCAATGCGACCAATAGGACGCGTGCAAGCTGTTTGAAACGCAGGGCGGACGGCGGAATTATGGGTAAATAACCTTGTATCCCCGCTGCACACCTGCGCCAATTAAGCCTCATTTGAACCACTCGTGAGAGCAACACTAGTCTAAATGACTTGGAGCACAAATTCTCTATTATTCATTAGACCATGTATAAATTAGAGTACTAATATTTTCTCAAGGTTGGACATAGGTTTGACATGTTTCGTGAAAGAAACTCCACTTCTTCAGGAATTATTTGACTCTTGAGTAAGACATATTTAATCACCCTTCCAAGCGGTCCCAATTATGTATGGGGTGTCTATTCAAAAAGTTATCATAATCAAATGTATTTTCTGAGAGTGTGGTCTCTTAGGATGGTGCCAACCACCTTACTGTATACATACAGTATACAGTACAGTCTTGACCTATCTATAGCTCAGAGTGGGTATACTGAAACAGGGGGAGGAGGGAACAGAATTGGCCCTCCCAAGGTTTGGTGTATTATGGATGTAAAGAGACCAGCTATCCAAATATGAGGTCCCAGATACAGCAGGGTTAATAGTCAATATAGAAGTACGGGGGCGACTAACAGGAAATTGGTGGTGTGAGGTAGAGTCTTCGGCACGGCAGTCACAATCAGGGCTGTGGAGTCGGTCCAAAAATCCACCGACTCCTCAGTTTAGGATTCCACCGACTCCGACTCCTCGACTCCGTCTCCTCTAATTTGCATATTACAATTTTGTTGATTAAAAGTATGTAACGTGAAATTCGTCTCTTAACTGCCAACGCTTAGGAATTTTACAAGACAACTGAAGTGAGAAGGATATGGAGACTGCCATATTTATTCCCTTTAGACTAAAACTAGTCCTGGGTAAGAGTACTTGTAAAAGGTACAATCCGGAACAAAGAACATCTATCAGGCCCTAGGCAATGTAAGTGTGGGTACATGTAAGAGTGATGTGCAGGTACTCTGCAGGGGAATAAGGAGATTCTTCCTCTATTACACATTCTTCACGCACAATCTGAACAAGGTTTATGGGTGACAGACAACACCTCTGTGTTCAATGTGCACAGCATTCTCAGTGGATTCCCTGCATCTCTGAGGGGAGTGCATATGTAGAGTATAGTACTACTGTGTAACAAAGTAAACCTGAGACAGATGAAATTAAAGTTTTATACATACCTGGGGCTTCCTCCAGCCGCCTTCAGGATAATCAGTCCCTCGATGTCCTCCTCCACCACCTGGATCTTCTGCTATGAGTCCAGGTACTTGAGCCAGTCTGGCGTAGCGCGTATGCACACACTCCGCCACCAGGAGCATACTACACCTGTGCAGCACTATTGCGCAAGTGCAAAATGTCCCTGGCTGTGGGAGCGGCATGCGGCCGGACTGCGCTGACTGGCTGAATTACCAGGACTCCTAGCAGAAGATCCGGGTGGTGGAGGACAGCGAGGGAATGATTAGCCTGAAGGGGGCTGGAGGAAGCCCCAGGTATGTATAAAACTTTACTTTTCATCCGTCTCAGGTACCCTTTAATTTGTAGTCACCAAACCAAATTTTAACATATCAAATTATTTGATTTCATCAGCAAAGGGAGTGCATACATTTGCATAAATCAGCATCAATGCAGAATTATTTCCATCTCATTGACCATCTCTATTAGTGACACGGCTACACATCAGGCTTTATACTTACAGCAGAGACGTTATTTCATATATATATATGAGATTCCTGTGTACACATCATATATACAGTCACAATCAGATATGTATATCTGACCTTAAAAATATGGGGACTGCTTTATTGAAGCAGCACAAGTAACTCATTTTGATTGGTTTATTTCATTATTGTGGACTAAGCACAGCTATTACTGTATGTATACATTATTTTTAATGACTAGTATCTGAGAAATAGAACATTTTATCATATTTTCTATTTTAATTACAGTTACAAATTCATTAGGAGTCGGAGTCGGTGCATTTTTTCCCGACTCCGACTCCAGGCACCCAAAATTGCCCGACTCCATGACTCCGACTCTCCGACTCCACAGCCCTGGTCACAATAGTGAGGTAAATTACCATTTGTGTGGTAAAGACCTCAATGAATTTGAATTTGCAAAGAATAGCGCATTTGGTAAAATAAGTGAGATGTTGGTATTTTACCTCCAGCCTGGAGCTGCCAGTAACTACCGTAGCAATTGGCATTGGTAAACTAGCAGCACGCACATGTAAAGGGATTTGGGAAGCCTTGTACTCTGGTAAGCTGTCACACTGTTAGGGCCCTTTTCCACTAGCGATCGCTAGCGTTCACGCTAAACGCTAGCGATTGCGATTCAGCAAATTTCCCGGCGATTGCGTTTGTGATTTTGCTATGCACTGCATAGCAAAATGGCGGCAAAAATCGCTCCGCGGTGCGATTTCGTTTGAGTAAAAACCGAATCGCGGTAGTGGAAATTACCTACTGCGATTCCTATGTTAAAATGCAAACCGTAGCGATTTGAAAATCACTAGCAGTTTGCAATTCAGCATCGTAATAGCCGCTAGTGGAAAAGGGCCTTTAGAGTCCTTATCCACTAGCAATTGCAAAAGAAAATCGCAAACGCAAGCGATTGCAATTTTTTGTCAATTTTTGTTTTGCAAATGTGGTTTTGCATTGAAGCACAATCGCAGGTAAATTTACTCCAAGAAGCCATTGCGATTTACAGGAAGTTGAATCGCTATAGTGGAAAATACTTTTTCACAATTTCTATGTTAAAGTAGCAAGCCTAGCGATTTAAAAATCACCAGCGTTTTGCGATTTGAAGCAAATCGCTCTCAATGGAAAAGGACCCTAACGGCTCATGCAGACGCTATATTACCAAACTTCTGCCGCATGTGTGGAAATCTTGGTGAAATTGGGGGGGGGAGGGGGGAATCTAAAATACGGGATTTTACCAACCTAATTTTTTTTTTTAACTGGACAGCCTTAGTGAATTGATGCCTTTGTCTGACTTCCTGTTTGCAGGACCTCCATAAATCTCCATAGCTTTTAATATGAAGTCTGGAGGTCCTGGAAACTGAAAATTGGAGGGCAGAGATAAACTTTCTGGGGGCTGTAATTCTTCTTCCCTGCAAGCAGGCTTTTAGGTGCGTACAGACCCACTACTGTAAGGAACGACGGGTCTGTCAGACCTTCCCGCTGAGCGGATCGTTCAGAAAGTGTTATCAGTCTGCTGACAGACTGTACACGCTCTATTGTCGCTGGAACGCCCGCCCAGCGGGAGGGTCTGACGGACCTACAACAGAGAGCAGTGGAGATGCCACTCCTCTGTGCGTAACACGTGGCCACATGTGCTGCCGAACGAAGGGCAATGTGCTCAGGTCCTTAAAGGGACTCAGTGCTGAACTATAAAAACAAGATTTATACATACCTGGGGCTTCAGCCAGCCCTATCCGCTCGGATCACTCCCACGCCGCCGTCCTCCGCTGCCCACAGCTTTGGGAACCGGGTCCCGTAACTGACGTCAGTCTACATGGCTGCCATATTTCACAGCGCCACAGAAGATGCTATCGCTATATAAATCAATAATATTTATATTTATTTCCTTCTAAACCATACCAGTTGCCTGGCAGCCCTGCTGGTCTATTTGGCTGCAGTAGTGTCTGAATCGCACAAGAAACAAGCATGCAGCTAATCTTGTCAGTTCTGACAATGTCAGAAACGCCTGATCTGCTGCATGCTTGTTCAGGGGCTACGGCTAAACATATTATAGGCAGAAGATCTGCAGGATAGCCAGGCAACTGGTATTGCTTAATAGGAAATAAACATGGCAGCCTCAATATCCCTCTTGTTTCAGATGTCCTTTAAAGAAATCCCATTGGCCTGCAGTGGCACTTGAACACTTATCTCTGATCGTCTTTTAGAATGTGTGTCGATTGCTGTGTGACGCTCTCTGCATTCAGATATTAAACAGTGCTCATGAAACGCAGAAGCAGACATTTGCCCCAGAACCTCGCCCCGATCAGCTCATCGGATTCTCAGCAATAAGTGGCAACTGTCGCCCCCAAAACCCCACTCCGGATTTTATGATTATTTTATACAACCTGTATAGTATTTCTCACAAGATATTTCCACAGATACGTCATATGCGTCAGTGTTTCCTGAGTGACTTGTATTCGCCAGCATGTTTTTTTTTTTATATGCGTCGCTTTTTTAAGTTGTTTTCTAAAGTAAAGTATTCCATAGTGTGATGGCAAATCTGGACACACGTGCAATCTGATTGTACAACCCTACCAAAGGTGTAGGGTTGGGGGTCCACCAGAATGAATATAATTGTAATAGATTAGGGTAGGCCTTCTTTTTACATCGTTTTTAGTAGATTTAAACAGTGATTGTACAATTGGATTGCAGTGTGTGTGGCCAGTGTGAAATTCACCAGACATACTAGCTGCAGGTGGAGTTTGGCATTAGTGTTTATTATGAAAACGTATAGACTTAAAAATTGGCATGATAAAACACTCGTTAGAGATCTAGCTGGATGAGGTAGTTTACACATTTTATTTTTTGCTGTAGGTGTCAGGCTTGGCCACGCCCTTTTTTTTACTTTCCACGTCTCCCTATTGGTCCCTTTGTGTGATGTTTGGTTGCACTGCTCAATTTCTGGCTCTTCAGTTACAGTATTTTTTTTTTTTATTTTTTTTTACATCCATTTCAGCAGCCCATAATTCTAAATCTAGTTATTTTGATGTTCAGCCAACTTATGTAGTCTTGTTATAGCTTTATATTCCCAGCTTTGCTTTACAGGGAACCTTAAAGAAAACCTGAACTGAAAATTAAGTCAAAATAAACATACACACGTCATACTTACCTCCCATGTAGTCTACGCCTCAATCTTTCTCCTCCCCTGTGTCCTGTTTGTCCACTGTGATCAAGGGAATTCTCCGTCCTCCATTTTGAAATTGGCCGTTACTCCATAACAGCTTCCTGGTCAGCACACTGTTAAACTGCTATATCGCCCACTTGAGCCACAGGGAAACATGGACATTACCTGGCACATTAGTTGTCCTCTCAGCTATAACTGACAGCAATGATATATAACTGACAGCAACTGATCTATTTCAGTTCTGACAAATTGTTGTCAGAACTGGAAGGGATCGTTGTCAGAAGAAAATGGTAAGCTTCTGAGATGAACTGATAGCAAGGTAACTATGTAATGCTCATGGGGAGGTGGGAGGGGGGGGCGTGGGGCAGGTCGAAGCTCCAGGTAAGTGAAACACTTTTTTTTTTTTTTACAGTTAAAGTTCCGCAGGGGTGTCGCACTCAATCGCATAAGGTGCCAAAATCTAACACCTAGTTGTTGGTCAATTTGTTTACTAAGAGTTAACGTTTATTGAACAGTCTCGGTCTAAGTGGCATAACTATAGTGACCACGAGGGGAAGCTCCTCCCCTTCTGCAGAGTAGCAGAGTGGAGCAGTTGAATATTCACCTGCCCCAGTGCAGCTTTCGGCAAAAAAGGGGACAAGATGAAATGTGGCCCGAGGCAAGATGCTAGCCTTCACTTCCCCCATAGGCCTCGATTCATAAAGCATTACCGCATGCGGTAATGCAGAAAACAGCTGACTTTACAGAGAACTTAGGAACATTCATAAACCCTGTTACCGCATGAAAAGCTGAAGTTATCGAGCAGTGAGGTAAATTACCGCCTTGTGCGGTGAACACCTCCAGCACATGTCAGTAAATGTCAGTTCATAAAGATAAGAGCAGGCAGTAATGACAGGGAGAATACCGCCTGCTATGAAGAGCTGATAAGACAGCGATAAGTGCAGGGATGAATGGAGACTCAGCAGAAGCGGTGAGACATCGGAACAAACAAGGCTTCCCTGAATACCCTAGGCTGTGTTTTTAACCTCTTGAATACCTGTTTTTCAGATGTATATTTGCGGGAGGTGAACATCAAGCCTGGCATGTGTAAAGTTTCTTGAAGTTCTTCTGCACTGTGGCAATTAGTGTTTAGAAAGACTAATAGACAGATTTAGGCCCAGTGCATACCGAGCGGTTTTAGCAGCGATCCGCCAAACACATCCGCCTGTGAAAACGCTTGGCTAATGTATTACAATGGGATGGTGCACACCAGCGGTTTGAGGTTTTTAGCAAACCGCAAATGTGCCTCCTGCTGCACGGTTGCGGTTTGCAGAAGCGTTTCTGCCTCAATGTAAAGTATAGGAAAAATGCAAACCGCTCTGGAAAACGCTAGATCAGAGCGGTTTTCCAGGCGTTTTTGTTACAGAAGCTGTTCAGTAACCGCTTTTACTGTAACAAGATTTGTTATCTGCTACACAAAAACGCTCCCAAAAACGCTAGGCATGTTTAGAAATCCACTCTAAACATGCCTAGAATCGCTCTGAAATCCTCCAAAAACCGCTAGCGTTTTGAGGATCTGCTAGCTTTTTGGTGCGCACTGGGCCTCAGAGCAGATTCAGGGCAAGGAGAGGCAGTAAAACTAAACATGCACATCTAAACTGAAGCTAGGATGCCTCTTTTACTGTAATGCTGTCTCTGGATGGAGAACAGCCAAATGTAACAACTCAGCCAGCTACATTCCTCATGTTACCGACAGCTCAGTTCAGGAAATCCCTGAACTTCTATCGCAACTGTAAACATTTTTATGAATTAGCACACAGAATTCTAAAATACTGAATGCAGTATTTTCCCTCCTCAGATTTTTTTTTACCGCAAAGCCTTTTATGAATCGAGGCCATAGTCTTTTAAAGGGACTCCGAGCACCTCTCATGGGCATGCCTTTAAGACTCCGTCCAGTACTGCACAGTACTTAAAGATGCATACGTTCCTGTAGCTTGTGCTCTCCTCTTTCATTTGATGCCTGAATCACCGTTCTACACCAAATAGTTTTCGTTCTATTTCAATTTAAAAATTGTGGCTGCCATCTTGGCTATGTTATAACTTCCAGGTCACCCCTGTCTTCTCTGTTAGAGAAGTGCATCACTGAATGAAGCAGGAAGAGGAAGTGACACGCATGGCCATTGCAAGAGGCTTCCCCAGAGGGGTCATAGCACGACTGTTGGAAGTAGTCTGGCTTAAAGAGAAACTCAGACAAAAAATTGAACTTTATCCCAATCAGTAGCTGATACCCCCTTTTACATGAGAAATCTATTCCTTTTCACAAACAGACCATCAGGGGGTGCTGTATGACTAATATTGTGGTGAAACCCCTCCCACAAGTAACCCTTCCCACAAGAAAAGTTCGAACTCTTGTGGGAAATAGCTGTTTGCAACTGCCAAAAACCATGCAGCAGCTACATCACCTGCCAACAGTAAAATGTTCACTGGAGTTCCTCTTTAAAGGCATGCCCATGAGAGGCGCTCGGAGTCCCTTTAACCTCTTGACGACCAGCTAACGCCGATTGGCGTAAACTGGTCGTCTGCGGGTTACCATGGAAACGGCCGCTCGATCGAGCGGCCTTTCCATGTCAGTTCACGGAGGGTGTCTCCATGAACAGCCGGAGAGCCGCCGATCGCAGCTCGCCGGCAAAATGTAAACAGGCGGGGAAGAAATCCCCGCTGTTTACATCATACGGCGCTGCTGCGCAGCAGCGCCGTAAGGCAGATCGGCGATCCCCGGCCTCTGATTGGCCGGGGATCGCCGGCATATGATAGGCTGAAGCCTATCCTTCAATGCGCAGGACGGAAATCCGTTCTGCGCAGCTCACAGGGGGAGGGAGAGGGAGGGAGCGGGCGAGACGGCAGAGGACGCTGCGGAGGGGGGCTTTGAAGAGCCCCCCCCCGCTAAGCAAATGCAGCCGGCGGCGATCAGACCCCCCCAGCAGGACATCCCCCTAGTGGGGAAAAAAGGGGGGTAGTCTGATCGCCCTGCTGCACTCCTGATCGGTGCTGCGGGCTGTAGAGCCCACGCAGCACCGATCAGTGAAAAATCCCCTGGTCGACAAGTGGTTAACCCTCCTGGCGGTTGATTTTTTTTTCTGCAAAATATGCAGAAATCCTTTTTTTTTGTTTCATGTAAAGCTACCAGAGTGGTAGCTACATGAAACACCACTAGAGGGCGCATGTGTCCCTCTAGTGCGATCGTCGCCGGCATCAATAGCAAACAGGGGAACGCGTATATAACGCGTTCCCCTGTTTGGCTTCTCCTGTCGCCATGGCGACGATCGGAATGACGTCATGGACGTCAGACGGCTCAGATCCAGCCCATAGCGCTGCCTGGAACTCATTGGTCCGGGCAGCGCAGGGCTCTGGTGGGGGCCCTCTTCCACCGCTGCGTGCGGGCGTTCGCCGCCGCTCGGCGGCGATCAAGCTATACGCGCGGCTAGCTGCGCGTACAGCACTTTAAATGGCGCAAATCACCCCACCAGGGGCTGAGATATTTTCCTGCGCGGCATAGCCCGAGCTCAGCTGTGACCAGTGTGCTGTTTTATAATGATGTGCTGATTACAATGATAAACATTTAAAGCTCTGGAGGGCCCGCGGGCCTTGTGTGCGCGACATCTGTGGTTTAAAGTGTACCTGTCCCAGGAAAAAAAATAGATGTGAATACTTACCTCAGTAGTGGTGACACCTCTGAATGGTCCAGAAGCTTCCCCATCCTCCTCCACCCCACTGATACAGTGCCGAGACCCTCTGAACATATATGTTCTTGCAGAAGAACGCACAGCCATGTATGAGCGTGGTCACATGGCGCAGGTGCCACCTGTTTATGCACGAGCAGGTCTGGCCCATACTTGTGTACTGCGGCTGCATTTATACACAGAGGGGTGGACAATGGGGGTCATTTATCAAGAGTGTCTGAGACAGAATATTGGTAGGTTTTTAGAAATCCGTGCAGAACTGTCTCAGGCATCTTAAGAAATCACTAGATAGTGCAGATTCCTTCTAAAACTGTTGTAAAATAGGAGGAGCTAGGAAGGTTTGTCAGGCAGTGCAGTTTGTGAGGGGAATTGCTGTTGCTGAGGTAACCAACACACCTGCTGTATTGCATCAATGCCCAGCACTGGAAGGGTTAAAGGGAAGGTTCGCGCAGACTATAAAAAACAAACTGCACTCACCTGGGGCTTCTTCCAGCTCCTGGCAGTTGATCGGTGCCCTTGGCGTAGCTCCTCTCCCTCCTGGCGTCCAGCGGTGAAGAAGCCGACCTCGCCAGGTCGGCTTCATGTGCACTCCACGGTGCGGGTCACGTGGTGTAAGTGATGCCATCGGGACTCTACTGCACAGGTTCAGTAGTTTTGCGCTTGCGCAGTAGAGACCCGATGACGTCCTTACACCACGTGACCCCCCGCCGTGGAGCGCACAGAAGCTGACCTGGCGAGGTCGGCTTCTTCACCCTGGACGCTGGGAGGGAGAGGAGCTGCGGCGAGGGCACCGATCGACTGCACTTACCTGGGGCTTCTTCCAGCTCCTGGCAGTTTGTTTTTTATAGTCTGCGCGAACCTTCCCTTTAAGCACAGATCAGCTTCACATAACACCTGGCAGCAGGGGGCGGAGTGCCTAGTCTGCACAAGCTGTGTAGAAGTGCTATTGAGCACTTCTTAATCTGCGACGGTTTAGGAATGGATTTGCACTTTTCTTAACTAGTGCAGTTGTAGAAATTCACACTAAACTGCTGCTATTACGTAGGTTTTAAGAAGTTTCTTATTATCTTGCAGAATAGTTCCCCCTACTGGTTAGAACTGTTTAAGAAGAAGAAAAAGTTGGTAATGCTTTGATAAATCTGGCCCCCTGTGTCTGTGAAAGAGAGGATTCCTGCAAGCATCGGTGGGGTGAGGGTAGTGTTGAGCCGAAATTTTCGAAATTTCGCGTTACTATAATTACGCATGCGAAATTTGCTATTACGATGTGAAATTATGGTAGCGTAATTGCCATTAAAATCGTAATTGAAAATACCGTAAGCGTAATTTTCAACGCGTAATTTCGCGTTTCGTTCATAACGTAATTTTGCGTTAAACCATAACGTAATTTCGCGTTAAACCATAACGTAATTTCGCATTTCTTTGTAATTTCGCGAATTTCGTAATTACTTGTTAGCTATAAAAAGAAGGAAGCCTTTTCTCTGCCCACAGCAAAAACAGAGCGGGTTAAGGTATGCTAAAGCACATTTGGACAAGCTAGCTTAACCCTCCTGGCGGTTAATTGTTTTTGCCAAATAGGCAAAAATCTTTTTTTTTTTTAATTTTTTTTTTTTGTTTCATGTAAAGCTACCAGAGTGGTAGCTACATGAAACACCACTAGAGGGCGCATGTGTCCCTCTAGTGCGATCGTCGCCGGCATCTATAGCAAACGGGAACGCGTATATAACGCGCTCCCCTGTTTGGCTTCTCCTGTCGCCATGGCGACGATCGGAATGACGTCATGGACATCAGCCGACGTCCTGACGTCAGATGTCTCCGATCCAGCCCATAGCGCTGCCCGGAACTCATTGGTCCGGGCAGCACAGGGCTCTGGCGGGGGGGGGGGCCTCTTGCGCCGCTGCGTGCGGGCGATCGCCGCAGAGCGGCGGCGATCAAGCTGTACGCGCGGCTAGCAAAGTGCTAGCTGCGCGTACAGCATTTTAAATGAAGAAAATCGCCCCACCAGGGGCTGAGATATCTTCCTGCGCGGCATAGCCCGAGCTCAGCTCGGGCTTACCGCCAGGAAGGTTAATTTTGGAATAAGGTGCTGTGGACTGATGAAACTAAAATTGAGTTATTTGGGCATAACAAGGGGCATTATTCGTGGAGGAAAAACTCAGCATTCCGTAACGCGAAAACTACGCGAAAATTAACGCTTACAGTAATATGTACTATCACGAAATTATGTTATGTAACTACGCTTACAAACGGCTGCATGCAAGGCAAACGTAATTTCGCGATACCCACTGTAATGCGAAAATTACGCTTACGCGGAATTTCGTGAAATCCTTCTTCATTACGATTATGTACAACAATGGTAGAGTACAAAGGATCCGGGCACCATCCAACTGCAGTTTCCAAACTTTATTGCATCCCCATACACAGACAGATACACGTACACCGGGCTGGTCTAACAGCCGTTTCACAAGCAGATACGCTTGCTTCCTCAGAGTCTCTGAGGAAGCAAGCGTATCTGCTTGTGAAACGGCTGTTAGACCAGCCCGGCGTACGTGTATCTGTCTGTGTATGGGGATGCAATAAAGTTTGGAAACTGCAGTTGGATGGTGCCCGTATCCTTTGTACTCTACCATTGTTGCGATTAGTTTCTACTATCTGGAGGCACGTCTAACCTTCCATTACTAACCCCCATTGGGACTGCCAGAGCAACTAGTGCCGGTTCAATTTGATTTCTCATCTACCGATATTACGATTACGATTATGTACATACGGCCACACTGCACTTTATGGGGATTTACGGTACCAATTAATGCAAGAGAAAAAAATGGAGCAGTTTCCGAGTGCAGACGATTGGTTGCTTTGGGTAACTGCTTTTATTTATTTTTTTTATTTTGACCCGTTCCTTAAAATGTGCCAGTATGAGATGGTTCAGCTGAGAAGGTTCAGAGGTACTTCCCCTGACTGTGAAGCATGAGGTCATGAGTTTGACTCCTGGGTCAGAGAAAATAAATGACTAAGTTTAAATCCCACCCTTCAGTTCTAAGGTCTACCCTAACTTAACCTATCTTTGCAGCAGCCAGCATCAACCACTGCGGCTTAAGCATCCAAGTGTTAATAGTTGGGTTGTAACACGATCCTGCAGTAAACTACAGCAGTGTAAACTGAATATGTACTGATAGAAAAGAACATTATTAAAAGTTATTTTCAGTGACATTTATATTACAAAATTGCCTTCTCTTCTAGTTTTATACCCAGAAGTATTGCTGTTACTAAGAGTGTCAGGAGTAAGGATGTTCAGTGACATGATAAATCTGACTTCAGGCAAATGTATTCAGGATTACTATAATCCCCTGAGCTGCTAATAGTATTGGACTGAACTGTTAAGCAGGGGAGGGGCTTAGCACCGGTCTAGCCTGCCCAGGAGCACTGCAATTTGCAGAAGGCATACAGAGCAGGCCTTACAAGGTTTTTACCAGTCAGGTTTCAGGTGCTGTGGGTGTGGCTGCTGCAGCAGCTTTGATTGCATCATCTCTACTGCTGAGACTGTAAGGGGAAAGGCACAGTCTGGATCTGTCGGGGGAATAGTGCAGTCTGTTGTGCTGGACAAGGGAATTTTGCAAGTTATTTATTTGGCTTTACTAAATCAAGGCACTTAACAAAAAGAAGCGGGGTTCCTAGAATCTAGGAAAACATTAGTGATTGGATGGGGGGCCAGGCATGTGATTGCAGGAGGCAATGAGCGGTCGAGGGGGTCACACAGCAGGACAGTTGAGACCCGCCCATATTATGTTACCACATTTCTTGTGTGTCATTCAGTGTTAGAGGAACTGTAGTGTATTTAATATATATATATATATATATATATATAATATTTTTTCTTGCAATATTCAATTATGAATTTAGTCAGTTTTTTGCCTATTGTAATATCTTTTCTCACCTAATTTACATTCTGAAATTTATCACAGGTGGTGACATCTTAGTCCTGTCAGGTGATCTCTGCAGAATGGTTTTTTTCAGAGAATTCTGAAGCCAGTAAAATTATACCCGCTCTCCCAGAATGCTCTGGGAGGAAGAATTCTGCATAGCTAAACAGGCTAGGCTAAGCCACACTGGGAGGGTGGAGCTACTACATGCCAATATACATCAATATATAGATGTGGGGAGTGTCTGATGCTGAAACCAGGAAAATTCCTGTAAAAGTTGCTATCCGGAATGATTTACTGCATTGTACTATATGTCACTACAGGGCCTCTTTACTGCATTCTACTATATGTCACTACAGGGCCTCTTTATTAAAGAAACCCTGCATTGTGCTTAAGCTCGCCGTATTTCGCGATTGTGATTTTCCTCCTATTTATAAGAAGACATTTTGTGGAATTATCTTGGTGAGATTTTAACCTCGTTTTTTTCATTTATAATACAATTTGTAGTATAGATCCGTATGTCCGAAAGACATGTTTCTGTGTAGCTATGTATTATATTGTTTGGAAATAAACACCTCTGCCTTTAGGTGCAACGCTGGTCTCGTGTCCTGCTATCTGCTCGTCTCTTCTTTCTTGTGGGATAGCTACTATATACCTATATATACAATAACCTATTGGGGACCAGCTACTTAACCCACCTTAAGGACCAGGCGTTTTTGCATGGGAGGGGGGGAGGGATGCGTGTTTTGGGGGGTCAGGCAGTCTGATCCCCAGTTCTGTGTGCTGGGCATGGTGTCCCCCCTTAAGCCAGATGTCCCCCTTTCGCCAGCAGCCATCACTCCCCTTCCAGGCTCCAGCGATGACCCGCTGTGGACCCCTCTGCTCCGGCCGCCATCTCTGCTTCTACTGCTGCTCAGTTCCGGGTCGCGGCTTGATGACGTCATCAAGCCGGGACCCATTGCTGATGTCAGAGGGAGCAGAGATGCCAGAGAGGAGAGGGGAGGTGCTGATTGTCGGGGGAATGGCAGGGAGGTGAGTGGATACTCTTCTTAGCCCCTCCACCACCGCTGTTGCTCTGACAGTGATCACTACAATCCGCCGGCAATCATAGTGATCATGTGATCAGCAGCCATACGCGATGGCTGCTGATCACTGAGCGGAGATGTCGGCTGTCATATGACAGCTTAATCTCCCCTCTCGGGTGCGCACAATCGCGGCGGGAGCGGAAATGGCGGGTTGCGTAGATCCTACGCCGCATCGGGCTAGAACAGCCACAAGTGCGGCGTAGAATCTAATGTAGGCGGTCCCCAAAAGGTTAAACTATTTTCCTGTCCTATCGCTTATTCAATTTGATCATTTTATCAGATAGCAGAGCATCAGTTATGTTCCATTCTGCTGAGCAATGGAAATCTGGTCGAATCGTCCATTTTACTCGAACGATCGAGCAGTATGGAAAATATTGGTCAATCCTAAAGCAATTGGCTGTTCACACGATTTTGTTCGACACAGAATCAATTTTTTGCACAACTGCTCCTTTATATGTGTAAAGGTGGCCAAACACCATACCAATTTTTTACATTTCTTTTCAATTCAAGATTTGCAATCCATTTTTCTGATTGATTGTAACATTTTAAAAATCTGACCAATGTACCACACTTGTTCAATTCTGAAAAAAATAATTGAAAATTCTGGAAAAAATTGTTTGTGTCTCTACATTACGAAATTGTCAGTCTATCCTACACCATTCATTCTTCCCCAAAAATTCACCAGAAAGTTCCACCACTCCCAATCGAGAAAAATCGAAAAAAGCCCAAAAAACTGGAAATAGTAAGGATAGGAATTCTTATAGAAAAAAAAAAGTTACATTTTTTTTCAGTAAAGTGGACACATTTTAATGCCTACTACACACTGTACAATTTTCTGTTAGATTATTATCTGTAGAGACTGGTCATCATCTCTGGTGCATTGTCTTCTGGTTATCTCCTGCTGAGTAGAACAATGCCCAATGCGAACGTCAAAAAAGGGCGTTGGGGGAAAAAGGGCGCGGGGTTTAAACGATAAGCACTAATAGCGTTTATAAAAAAATATTGTGCTGTATTTCGTTTAAAAATGTTTTACAAATGTATAAATCATTAAATAATGAATATGAAATCGGCAATTGTGAAAACGTTAATCTTCCCTGTTTCAAAAGTGAAACTTATAATTACGTTTCGTAAAAAAAAGATCATATATGTTTAATCGTAATTGTATATTGTGAATAACCTTCATTTATCGTTTCTTCTTATAATAAAATCTGAAAATATTGTTTATAACGATGATATAAATATAACTACGTTCGTAATAATAAATTTTACTAAAACTATACCTAACCCTATTCTCACACAGAACCCTCCCTGTACCTACCCCTAACCCCTAGACCCCCCTGGTGGTGCCTAAACCTAAGATTCCCCCTGGTGGTGCCTAAACCTAAGATCCCCCTGGTGGTGCCTAAACCTAAGACCCCCCTGTTGGTGCCTAAACCTAAGATCCCCCTGGTGGTGCCTAAACCTAAGACCCCCCTGATGGTGCCTAAACCTAAGATCCCCCATTTGTGATCGCTTTGTGTGGAGAATAATGTTTTAAAGGGAAACAGAGACGAATGCACCCTTGTGTATTTTACAATATATACTGTATCAGTAAGAACATTAGATAAAACACTTACCATGCTCTCTGTTTCATCCTCACTTCTAAAAGTGTCTATCAGTTGTGATAAGAATCCTGGACTGAGCATTCAGTCTGGCTTTGCAGGGAATAATTATAGCTGAGTCATTATAGCAGAGCCACAAGGGGGCAGGCTTGGGCTTTAAAAGACACCAGAGAAGACAGACTCAGCTATAATCTTTCTGTAGCAAAGCTAGACTGAGTGCTCAGTGGGAGATTCTTATCAGAGGTGATAACAGTCAGATTAAACAGAGAACAATGAAACAAAGAGCAGAGCGGGTGATTACTGTCATGTTCCCACTGATCTATAAGGTAAAATACAAGAGGCTGCTTCATCTCTGGTTCTCTTTAAAAACAGTAAAGGTAGCTATACACTGGTCGATTTGCTATCAGATTAGACTAACAGATAGATCCCTCTCTGTAACGATTGGTGTCAGCGAAACAGATTTTCTGATTATTGGTGATCTGCAGTATCACCAATAATACAGATGCTATACCTGATTATGTGGTGATCTGCAGAATCACCAATAATGCTAGTATAGCCAGACACAGGACAACCAATGTGAGATAGTGTTTGGTGCAACAGAAATGAGGCAGAGGAGGTCTCCCGAGGAGCGGGTGACTCAGATAGTACTGCAGCAAAGATCACCTGAGGAGCAGGCGAGTCAGGCTGTACTGCAGTCAATGAGCACCTGAGGTGCAGGTGTCACCTGAGGAGCAGGTGATTCAGACTTTACTGCAGCCAGTGGACACCTGAGGAGCAGGTACCACCAACTGTACAACAAGGATGATCTCCTGAGGGGCAGGTGATTAAGACTATACTGCAGCTAGTGGACACCTGAGGAGCAGGTGTTACAGGCAGTGCTGCAGTTAAGCTTCACCTGAGGAGCAGGTGAAATACTACAGATCCCTCACCAGTGGCTAGGCCCACTGGTGAGGACAGAACGGTCAGACAAGCAGAGTAGGCAACGTACGGACAGATAAAGTACAAAGACAGAAGGCTGATTCAGTGTTAAGTTCAGGCAGAGTCGGCAACAGGAATCAGATGGGCAGAGGTACAGAATCAACAAGCAGGAGAATAGTCAAAGGAAGCAGAAGGTCATAACAGATAATACAATGTAACTAGTACTTTAAGCTATCAACAGAATCTGGCTAAGTGTGGATCCCCAGCTCCAGCTGGTTCTAGCGCACTTTGGGATCTGACTAAGGTCTGAGCGCTAACACGTTAGCATTCGCAACAGCAGACACGGAGCAACTGACAGACTAGTACTATATATACAGAGATGCCCCGCAGCGCCGCCCCCATCACTCAGCCAATCCAAAGTACCGTTTGGAGTCAGCTGACTTGGCAGATCAGCTGACTCCCCTTCTATTCGCATAAAGGTCCTGGCGCGCGCGCAGCCCTCAATCTATGTGCAATAGAAGGGCCAGGCAGAGCACCAGCATGTAACTGCGCGGCAGAGGCCGCCGGCTGATACGCGGAGATAGCCGCCATGCCGCTTGCCTCTGCGGCGGTATCTCCGCTATCTATTACACTCTCTGATCGAATCTGATTAGAGAGGGATCGTATGGCTGCCTTTACTGCAAACAGATTGTGAATCGATTTCAGCCTGAAACCGTTTACAATCTGTGGTGGTGGTGCTGCCGCCACTCCCCCCCCCCACCGCATACACTACCTGCTCCGCCGGCGCGACTCCCCAGGTCTCCGCTGTCTTCTTCTCCGCTCTGGTCTGGTCTCCGGGACCGGCAGGCTTCACTTCTTAAACAGTAGAGCGCCCACTACTGTTTAAACTTCCTGCCAGGACAGGAAGAAGTGAAGCTTGCTGGATCCAGAGCCCAGCGCGGAGACGGAGCAGCGGTGACCTGGGGGATTCGTGCCGGCCAGATCAGGTAATGTATTGCAGCTGTATTGCGTCAGTCGTCGGGCACTCGAACGCCGCTAGCGACGCGCTCCCTACCTGCGGGCGATCGATGGTAATTTCCTGCACGGAGCGATCGATGGGATCGATCTATTTCGGGACGAAATAGATCGAAATTTAGCGTTAACGATTTGACAGCAGATTCGATCCCAGTGATGTGGAAAACATAAATTAGCAAAAATGTAATAATAAAACGTTATTTTACGCGGGCGCCCTTTTTTCTCGGTGGGCGCCCGTCAAACGATAATTAATATGGCAGTCTATGGCGGCGCCCTTTTTGTCCACTTGCCTCATGCGCCCGAATTTACTGTTTCCATGCCTAATTGCTAGGCAGATAGATGGTTAGATAGCTAATTTCCAACATGTTGGAAATTTGCTATCTGACAGGTAAATCTTAAGGTGCCCATACACTTACTCGATTTCCCGCCGATAGACAGCAGATTTGATTACTGTGATTGAATCTGCTGTGAAATCGATGCGCAAACGCTGACCAATTTCCGTCCGAAATCGATCGATCCCGTCGATCTGTTCCGCGCGGAAAATTTCGCTCAATTGCCGGCGGGTCAGGAGTGAGTCGATAGCGGCGTTCGAATGACCGACGCTAGTGGCAATACATTACCTGTTCCGCAGGCGTGTCCCCGCGTTGCCTTCGTGCTGGGCTCCGGCTGGCTTCACTTACTTCCTGTCGGGGGAAGTTTAAACAGTAGATCGCCCTCTACTGTTTAAACTTCCCCCGACAGGAAGTAAAGTGAAGCTGAAGCCCAGAGCGGAGAAGAGACAGCGGAGAGCGTGGGACTCGCGCTGGCCGGATCAGGTAATGTATGCAGGGGCGGCGGCAGCTCCACAGATCGTGAATCGATTTCATAGTGAAATAGATTTAAAATCTGTTTGCAGTGTAGGCAGCCAATAGATCCCTCTTTGATCAGATTCAATCACAGAGGGATCTATCTGCTGGTCGATCTGGTGGCAATAGACCAGTGTATGGCTGCCTTAACAGAACAGAAAATTGTATAGTGTGTACCTAGCATAAGTGTCTGTTCCGTTCAAGAATTGCAATCAATTTTTTCTGACTGATTGTAACATTTCAAAAATCTGACCAATGTAGTATGTTTAATTCTTCCCCAATTATGAAAAAAGATTGAAAACTCTGAAAAAAAAAAAAATGCTTGGCTCTGTACATTAATAAATTGTCAATCTATCCTACACTATTCAATTGTCATAAAAAATTGATCAGAAAAAGAAAAATCCAACACTCCCGTTTGATTAATATTGTAAAAAATGTGAAATCTGATTGGACTTCTCACTCGAATGAATGAAAAGAATTCCAAATTTTTGGGATAACAGATTGTTTGTTTTAATCAAATTGCTGTAAAATCAGATAATTTTATTGTGTTGTATGTGACCACCTTAAAGTGAATCTTAACTGAGCCAGCAAGTTTCGTTTAGTCAAAGGGCCAATGCGTCTGCGCAGCCCTGGCCGCGTGCCTCCCTTGGTAGCGCTCCTGTCGCCTGCGTGCAGATTCACTGTCACGGCCACTGACCAGTTGCCAAAAAACGAAATGGCTGGCTGCGGGGGACCGGAGGATCAGTTTGTCCCGGCGCGGGTACAGGACCTCTGCACGGGCGGTAAATGCCACGTTTTTGTCGGCTGATGAAAGCATAGTTTAAAGTGAACCAGAGAAGCACCCTCATGTATTTTACCATATATATCAGTGGGAACATTAGAGAAAACACCTACCCTTCTCTCTGTTTCATAGTTACATAGTTATTTTGGTTGAAAAAAGACATACGTCCATCGAGTTCAACCAGTACAAAGTACAACTCCAGCCTGCTCCCTCACATATCCCTGTTGATCCAGAGGAAGGCGAAAAAACCCTTACAAGGCATGGTCCAATTAGCCCCAAAAGGGAAAAATATTCCTTCCCAACTCCAGATGGCAATCAGATAAAATCCCTGGATCAACATCATTAGGCATTACCTAGTAATTGTAGCCATGGATGTCTTTCAACGCAAGGAAAGCATCTAAGCCCCCTTTAAATGCAGGTATAGAGTTTGCCATAACGACTTCCTGTGGCAATGCATTCCACATCTTAATCGCTCTTACTGTAAAGAACCCTTTCCTAAATAAATGGCTAAAACAGTTTTCCTCCATGCGCAGATCATGTCCTCTAGTCCTTTGAGAAGGCCTAGGGACAAAAAGCTCATCCGCCAAGCTATTATATTGCCCTCTGATGTATTTATACATGTTAATTAGATCCCCTCTAAGGCGTCTTTTCTCTAGACTAAATAAACCTAGTTTATCTAACCTTTCTTGGTAAGTGAGACCTTCCATCCCACGTATCAATTTTGTTGCTCGTCTCTGCACCTGCTCTAAAACTGCAATATCTTTTTTGTAATGTGGTGCCCAGAACTGAATTCCATATTCCAGATGTGGCCTTACTAGAGAGTTAAACAGGGGCAATATTATGCTAGCATCTCGAGTTTTTATTTCCCTTTTAATGCATCCCAAAATGTTGTTAGCTTTAGCTGCAGCGGCTTGGCATTGAGTATGATTATTTAACTTGTTGTCGATGAGTACTCCTAAGTCCTTCTCCAAGTTTGATGTCCCAACTGTATCCCATTTATTTTGTATGGTGCTAGACCATTGGTACGACCAAAATGCATGACTTTACATTTTTCAACATTGAATTTCATCTGCCATGTATGTGCCCATATAGCCATCCTATCCAGATCCTTTTGCAATATGACACTATCTTCCTGAGAGTTGATTCTGCACAATTTTGTATCATCTGCAAAAATAGCAACATTGCTCACTACTGCATCTATTAGGTCATTAATAAATAAATTGAAGAGCACTGGACCCAGTGCAGACCCCTGTGGGACCCCACTGCTAACAGTCTCCCATTTTGAGTACGATCCATTGACCACAACTCTTTGTTTTCTGTCCATTAGCCAGCCTGCTTGTTATCAGCCCTGATAAAATCCACAACTGAGCATTGCCTGGCTTTGCTCAGGAATCATTATAGCTGAGTAATTATAGCAGAGCCAGAAGCGGGCAGGCTTGGGCTTCAAAAGACATCAGAGAAAACAGACTCGGCTATAATGATTCCTGAGCAAAGCCAGACTGAATGCTCAGTCGAGGATTTTATCAGGGCAGATAACAAGCAGGCTGAGCAGTGAAGGATGAAACAGAGAGCAGGGTATGTGTTTTCTCTAATGTTCCCACTGATATATATGGTAAAATACATGAGGGTGCTTCATCTCTGGTTCACGGGATCTACATCACATCTTCATTCAAATAATTGGAAGCATTTTTTAAACAATGGCAGAAGAGAAGGATCTGCAGACTCAGATGAGTACTAAAACGGGTATCTTTTCTTTGAATCAGACAACAATACTATTCCTAAAAACACCCACAGTCATCTGCCGCGTGCTGGGCTTAAAATCTGACGTTAGTCATAGTTAAAGTGGACCTGAACTCACAACTTCCTCTCTGCTCTAAAAGATGCGCAACATCATAACCTTTACAGAAAAACATTTATTTGTTACAGCTGATACAAATCCTGCAAGAAATCTGCTGTGTCTACTTCCTGCTTTTATGGAAGCAGATATAGGGTTCACATCCTGTGTTTTCAAATTAGCTGCTCTGCCGAGGCAGCCGGCAGACACAGCTGAGAGATCAAATTACACTGGTGATCAGTCACAGATGAGGGGGAATTAGACAGGCTAAACTCATACATACAGGGTGCATTTCTCTCGGTTTTACTGCTGCTGTCCTGTGCAAGAGTTCACGGCAGTCGTCCGCGTAAAGATCGCTGTAGATCCTGTCGTCTTGAAAGCTGCATGTAACATCTAGAAGTCAGTTGCTTTTGCTGGTGTTGCGGTTTAACAAATGACGGAAAATTATCGCAAATGTCATTTGGTGACGGTTGAACAGGAAAAAAATACCACAATGAAGCCCTCAAAAGCACTTCAAAGGCAACGCTTTCAAATGAAACACTGTTGAACGACTTCTAACGATGTTAAAAGCTTCAACCAAAATGACAGGTGTTTGTGTTTGGAAAAACGATGGCGTTCAGACGAGACGGTGAGCAGACACCCATGTGGACCAGCTCTTAGGGCTAGGACCCACTAGGAGTTCCTAGTGCGATTGCGTTTCCTGGCGATTAGAAGAGCTGTCCAGTAAACTGTTAAAGAACAAGTGACACCCATGCTAACCTAGAAATAAAAAAACACATATATAAGTAGATAAATACTAGTTCTACTTACATGACAGATGTATTGCGCTGTCCACTTTATGTTTCCTGTGAATTCTATAAAGGAAAAGCAGAGAATCAGAGAAATCTAGACAGTTTCCCTCTTGGTTACCTTTGAATGAAGCTAATCCTGACATCATTTCCTCCCTTTTCTCCTCTTGCAAATTGTGTATTCATTTCCCTCCCTCCTCCCAGAGTCTTCAGACACTCCCACTGAGGTCTATACTAGGAAGTGCACTGTCTTATGTCATTAGAAGGAGGGGGGAATATATTATAGATAAAAAGATCCCCCAGCATGCAACTGTTTTGCCAGCCGATGGCAATTAAAGGGCCAGCGCTCCTAAGGTATGTGATAACTCCAAACCATAACAGCAGAAAAAGTTATGAATGCAGGATTAGCATCTTTATCACTTAATACACTCAGACCGGTTGCTGTTGCAATTTAATTTTTATGGTGACAATCCCGCTTTAAAGGACAACTGAAGATAGAGGTATATGGAGGCTGCCACGTTTATTTCCTTTTAAGCAATACCAGTTGCCTGGCAGCCCTGCTGATCCTCTGCCTCTAATACTATTAGCCATAGCCCCTGAACAAGCATGCAGCAGATCAGGTGTTTCAGACTTTAAAGTCAGATCTGACAAGACTAGCTGCATGTTTGCTTCTGGCGTTATTCAGATACTACTGACGAGAAATAGACCAGCAGGGCTGCCAGGAAACTGGTATTGATTAAAAGGAAATAAATATGGCAGCCTCCGTATACCTCTTACTTCAGTTCCCCTTTAAAGAGACACTGAAGCGAAAAAAAATTAAGATATTATGATTTGTATGTGTAGCACAGCTAAGAAATAAAACATTAAGATCAGATACATCAGTGTAATTGTTTCCAGTACAGGAAGAGTTAAGAAACTACAGTTGTTATCTCTATGCAAAAAAGCCATTAATCTCTACGACTTTCAAAGTAGTGGAGAGGGCTGTTTTCTGACTTTTATTATCTCCAGTGTTAGTGAACTATTTACTTTTTCTCTGCCAGAGGAGAGGTCATTAGTTCATAGACTGCTCTGAAAGAATCATTTTGAATGCTGAGTGTTGTGTAATCTGCACATATTATAGAATGATGCAATGTTAGAAAAAACACTATATACCTGAAAATAAAAATATGAGAATATTTTCTTTGCTGCTAATCTTCTAGTAATTATTCATAGTACACAACCAATTCATTATATCATATTTTTTTTTCACTTCAGTGTCTCTTTAAGTTAAGTTAATATTACTTAGCTGGTGTCTGGATTACATCAGTAGACCCACCCCCTAGCAGAAGAGGTCACAGGCACTTCTCTGATTGGTCCTAGAGGAGCACCTATGACCACTTCCTTTATGGGGCGGGGCTACAGACGGAAGTCAGACACATTCGGGAAGTGTATTAAAGTTTTTGGTTTAAAAAAAAACACCCTGAGAATCGCTTAAAGGGGAACTGAAGTAAGAGGTATACGGAGGCTGCCATATTTATTTCCTTTTAATCAATACCAGTTGCCTGGCAGCCCTGCTGGTCTATTTCTTGGCAGTAGTATCTGAATAACACCAGAAACAAGCATGCAGCTAGTCTTGTCAGATCTGACTTTAAAACCTGATCTGCTGCATGCTTGTTCAGGGGCTATGGCTAATAGTATTAGAGGCAGAGGATCAGCAGGGCTGCCAGGCAACTGGTATTGCTTAAAAGGAAATAAACATGGCAGCCTCCATATACCTCTATCTTCAGTTGTCCTTTAAATGTAAAAAAAAACAACTTTAGCTCGCCCCCAAAAGGCTGCAAAATCGCTTTTCAAAGCGATTTTGCAGCATTACTATACACACCATTGAGCGCAAACGCACGCAAAATATGCTGCATGTCCTGTGAGTACGATTACTCTAAATCGCAATCGCGCTAGTAGGTTCAGCCACATTATAGATACTTTGGCAAATAGTTTTTGGGAATTGTGGGCGATCCCAGTGGCATAGCAGCAGGGGGTGCAGAGGTTGCAACCGCAACGGGGACCTTGGGCCAGAGGAACCGAGGGACCTACCTTCAACCACAGTATTAGCTCTTGATTGGTCCTGTGCATGGCCGGGCCGAGGCAGAGGCTGAAGAGGCTCCAGCCTCAGGGCGCAGTGTAGGAGGGGGCGCACAATTCATTCAGCTGTCATTTCCAATTGTGTTTGAAGCACCAAGAAATAAGAAAAGGGCATACATAGCAGTGACTGCAAGCCAGATAACTAGATATTAAGGTGTTGGGGATGTTGGGGGCCCTGTGGCCCTCTTAGTCTAATAGCAATCAGTGTGTGACGGCTGGGGTGGGAGGGATGGAGGGGCGCACTTTGCTGTCTCAGCCTCGGGTGCTGGAGGACCTTGTCCCGGCTCTGGTCCTGTGTTGATAATAATCATCACTTCAAACAAACTGTTCCCCCATACCTACCAACTTTTTGAGATGAGAAAAGGGGACACTTAAGCCACTCCCCTTCCACATCTCTGATCACACCCCCACCACGCCCCCTAGCCGCTCATACCATAAAGATTTCATAAGAAAAATATGTTGTTTTATAGTTCAAACCACATTGGTCCTTTCTATCCTGGTTCATTTTCCTTCATAGTAACATTTTAAAATTAGTAATATATCAATTTAAAGGATGGGAATAAAGTTTAGAGTCAATCAAACACATTTAGTAGTATAGAAATATATATACTTATATAGAAAGAGGGACAAAGTCCTGAAAGAGGGACAAATGAGGACGAAAGAGGGACAGGGCTCCCAAAAAGGGACTGTCCCTCCGAAAGAGGGACAGTTGGGAGCTATGTTCCCCACTCCCTCCTTGCACCTCTGACACTGTAGTTGTTGTCCTTGTTAGGTTTTGGTGCGCCGTATCAATTGTTATATACAGCGTGCTTGGGGGGGGGGGGATGTAAAACTTGCACCAGGGCCCACAGCTTCTTAGCTACGCCACTGGGCGATCCCAAAATGCTGCCAAAAACGCCTTAGCGGGTCCCAGCGCCGGCGATTACCGCCGGCGTTCTGCGGGAGTGATTTTCCCGCGATCAGCGCGGAAAAATCACTGGACACTGCGGCGGGTTTGGAGCGATCGCGATTAGCGTGCTATGCACGCTAATCACGATCGCACATCGCGGAACGCTCGTCGCCGGCAAACCGCTGCATGCAGCGCGGTTGCGGTTATCGCTAACCGCAACCGCGGCAGTGGGAACACTGCCACTCGCTACATTGTGTAGCGGTTCTTGCAGAACCGCTAGCGGTTTGCCGTGAGCGGGAATCGTGCGATTCCCGCTCAGGTGTGAATGGGCCCTGCAGAGCACCACTCCAGTTGTAGTTTTGTTTCAGAAAGTTGTAATAACTCATTCTCAGCAGCAGAGGGCAGCGCTAGCAAACCAAAGGGAAAATATTCTGAAAATGGATCCAGCCGGCTGAAGCTGAAACGAATGGATCAGTATGCAATACATCAATGAAATATATATACTTTTTTTTAATATTCAGTTTTATTGTTGGCCACAAATGTACACCAGCGTTTCAGTTAGAACTGATTAAATTCCATTATTGAGGTTCTGGTCTTGATTTCATAGCGTGATAGTCCAAATTTGCTGGTGGGGAAAAAAAGCTGAGGAATTTTGCAAGCATTATTATTTCAGATTAGACACGTGCTATAATTGTCCGCTGTTGGGAATCGGGCCACAAATCGGGGACTGATGCCGTACAGACACATCTCTAGTCTTCAGACTAGCGATGCGTTCTATTGCCATGGAGGGGGGCAGAGGGCAGTGTTGCCAACTCATCCCTTTAATTACTGACACATATGAATTATACAGGTTTTGTGGCTATTTAGATGCAGTTAAGGTACTGATTATGTGCAAATAGCCCCAGAACTTGTATAACTTAGATGTGCCAGTAATTAAAGGGATGATTCGGCAACACTGGCAGAGGGATGACAATAGGCGAACAACAGAGTGCATTCCTGTGAGTGAGGCGGAGCAAAAATAACATTGTGATTGGTCGGGGGTCATTAAGGACCCTCGATACCTAAGCAACGTTGATCTGGTGGTCTCTGTACACACACTCGATTGTCAGCTGAAATGGTCGTTATCAGTCAACAGTTATGTACCTTAACCCATTAGGACCTATAAAGGAATTATGTTATATGTGATAAGTGCTTTTGCCCTCAGTCTGCAAAACTCGTTGTGCTGTAAATAATTGGAATGCTTTGATGTCTCTCTACTAGCAGAAGATGTAGAAACTGAATGCAGCTAGCCATAAGTAGCCATAGGTAGCCAGCTTGCCATAAGTCTACTTATGGCTACTTGAATTCATATGTATCAGTTTGTATTCAATTTTATCTAGTTTTCGGGTTTAGTGCATAGTTTGTATCTGTTTTGAATTCAAGATGCGTATTTAAGTCTCTAGAGGGCGCAGCATGCTTATGTTGGTAATCATTTCAGTTGCAGCCTGAAGAGGTATGCTACCAATACCTTCGCTGTTCCTTCACATGACATGAGGAGCCCGAGGTTAATAGCATGGAGCGGAGGACTCGACAGGAGGAAGCGAAGACTCAATGTGCAGCTGGAGAAGGTAAATGTTACACAGCACCGCCCTATGCTTACTCCGCAGCACGGCCCCCAGATCCTGTTTGCTATTATGCTGGTGCTTAGTTGTTTTATTAAAGGACTACTGTCTTACCAGGCGCTTCTAATGGTCCCCCCGCAGACGCCCTGTGCCCACGCAGCCACTCACCGATGCTCCAGTCCCCGCCTCCGGTTTACTTCTGGTATTTCCGACTTTAAAGTCGGAAAACCACTGTGCCTGCGCGGCCGTGTCCTCGCTCCTGCTGACATCACCAGGAGAGTACTGCGCAGGCACAGACCGTACTGAGCCCGCGCAATACACTCCTGGAGACGTCAGTGGAAGGCAAGGCGCGGCCGCGCAGGCGCAGTGGTTTTCCGACTTTAAAGTCGCAAATTCCAAAGGTGAACTGGAGGCGGGGCCCAGAGCATCGGTGAGCGGCTGCGTGGGCACAGGATGCCTGCGGGGGACCATTAGTAGCCCCGGGTAAGTTCAACTCTTTTTTTTTTTCTGTTTTCCCCTTACCCCCCTACAGTATTCCTTTAATGTCCCTAGGCAATGGGGTAAAATACAGTAAAAATGCATTCCTCTGCGTCCCCATTGAGAATACATTATATGTGTTTTACATAAAAATTATGCGGCAAGTTGTGCGTTTTCAAAAATGCGCATACAGGATGTGTTTTTGCATGTGGCCCATAGACTTGCACGACCAGCAAAAACACTGGCGCGTGCTTTTGTAAAGAATAATATAAATGCTAAAAATCCCCCATGTGGAAATTGACTAGTCCAAAATCTGTCAGATTTTTAACACCTGCTGTAATGCCTGGTGCAAACCATGCATTTTCCCGTCAGACAAGTTGATACGATCATTTCTGACCATTCTGATCTGATTTCTGAACGCTTTTCCGATCGATTTTGTATAGAAGTGATTGGAAAATCAATCAGAAAAACGATCGGAAATCTGATCGGATCTGTCGGAAATTGTCTATTCGAACCGTCTGATGGGAAATTTCATGGTGTGTACCAGGCAATAAGCGACAGGGACATAGGAGAAAAGTTATGTATGGTGCATTTTAGTCTGGGAGGAAGTATGTGTACACATGTATTTCAAATAAAAAAAATGTTGCTCTTTTAAAGCTGAATTATCACAAATACCTTCTGTTTTAAAGGACACCAGAGCTGTGAGATAAAGAAGACTTGATATTTACCCGGGGCTTCCTCCAGCCCCATAAGCTCATCTGAGTCCTTCGCCGTCCTCCTGCGGTCTGCCGTTCAGCCGCGATCAGCCCTGGTAACTGTCTCAGACGCGTCAGTCGTGGTCTTCTGAGCATGTGCAGAAGACCGGTCAGCAACTGAGACAGTTACCGGGGCTGATTGTGGCTGAACAGAGGATCGCGGGAGGACGGCGAGGGACTCAGGCGAGCTTATGGGGCTGGAGGAAGTCTTCTTTATTTCACAGCTCTGGTACCCTTTAAAAAGGCAAACTACACTAAGCATTGCTTATTAGTAGGAGAGCTTTTCGGTCTCTTTTAGTCCCCTATACTTTCCTACTGTTTGGGTCACCCCGAGCTGCTTAATAACTCGGTTGTACTGGTCCAAGCCCCTATTCCCTAGAGCCATATCAATCCCTGCCATGCACTGATGAGGACCAACAGTTCAAAACAGGCTGTCTACATGTGGGGTTGGTTTGGCTCTGTAAAATGTAAAGCTATAGGCTTGCTATACACAAGCGGTTCTGGATTTGCAGCCTCGCTTCAGGAGCATAAAGAGATGATTTGCATATTCAGGAGTGATGCATCATGGGAAATCACAGTTGCTCACTTAAATCTGAATGATTGCAAATACCTTCTGTTTTAAAGGACAAATGTGGATATAGAGGCTGTTGTAAGTATTTCCTTTTAAAGAGGAACTCCAGTGAAAATAATGTAATAAAAAAGTGCTTTATTTTTTACAATAATTATGTATAAATGATTTAGTTAGTGTTTGCCCATCGTAAAATCTTTCCTCTCCCCGATGTACATTCTGACATTCATCACATGGCGACATTTTACTGCTGGCAGGTGATGTCAGTGGAAGGAGATGCTGCTTGCTTTTTTTTTGGCAGTTGGAAACAGCTGCAAACAGCTGTTAATTCACACAATGCAACAAGGCTCCCAAAGTGTGATGTCAGAACCATGGTCCTGACATCACACTGTGGGAGGGGTTTCACCACAATATCAGTCATACAGCGCCCCCTGATGATCCGTTTGTGAAAAGGAATAGATTTCTCATGGAAAAGGGGGTATCAGCTACTGATTGGTATGAAGTTTAATTTTTGGTTACGGTTTCGCTTTAAGCAATGCCAGTTGTTACTTTCCTGCTGATCCTCTGCCTCTAATACTTTCAGCCATAGACCCTGAACAAGCATGCAGCAGATCTTGGGGTCGGTTCACAAAAAGGTGCTAACTCAGTTAGCACGCCCAAACCTTTTATGGATCGCGCGCAAATTTTAGCGCTGCGTGGTGCGCTCGAAACATCGCACCAAACCGTCGCACTGGGTGCCCCTAAAGCGTCGCTGCGTGCGACATTTTGCGCGCTAAAATTTGCGCACGCTCTTTGTGCGCCCTAAAGGGCTTTTAGGCATGCTAACTAAGTTAGCACCCTTTTGTGAATCAAGCCCTATGTGTATCTGAGATTAGCTGCATGCTTGTTTCTGGTGTGATTCAGCCACTACTGCAGCCAAATAGATCAGCAGGACTGCCAGACAACTGGTATTGCTTAAAGAGGACATGAACTCAGAACTTCCTCTCTGCTCTAAAAGATTAGCAACAGCATAATGACCTTTACAGAAAAACATTTCTTTGTTACATCTGATACAAATCCTGCCATAAATCTGCGCTATTTCTACTTCCTGCTTTCATGGAAGCAGACCTATTATTAACATCCTGAGCTTATCTGCCATGGCAGTCGGGTGACACAGCTGACAGATCAAATTACACTGGTGATTAGTTACAGATGAGGGGGAATTCGACAAGCTAAACTCTCTAAATACAAACAAGGTGCATTCCTCTGTTTTCCTACTGTCCTGGACAAGAGTTCAGGTCCACTTTAAAAGGAAATAAATATGGCAGCCTCCATATCCCTCTCACTTCAGTTGTCCTTTAAGAAGGCAAAGTTACATTTAGCCGGCTCATCAAACCATCAGGAAACCATAGCAACAGAAAAGGTTTTAGTGACTTTTCACCGTGGCGGAAATAATCTTGGGGCGTCTTTAGAAATGAACTCCTCCCCCAGTTTGCCTGAATTAGATGGGGGGCTGTCATATCATCATTGTCGGTATCTCCAGACCCCCTGAGTGTCCTGATAAAGGCCCATTGGCTTCAGTCCGCTCTCCTCATTAGTCTTATCTGTGGCTGGATCTGTGCTGGCCACATGGGTGAGTGCAGCTATCGGTCAGGGGTCTCCCTTCCATCTAATGACCCCTTTACAGGCCATGCAGTATCTAATGACTCCTGAAGCCCCCTGTGCCATGCGGATGATGTATAGAGAAGGTTTTACTGCAGCCTGGAATGTCACTGTGACAAGATCACAAGGGCATAACTAGAGCCACAGAGTACCCAGCATGCTCATGGTGAACCACAACTCCCAGGAATGTGTAAGGGGCTGCAAAGAGACCCAAAAGCCCTCTTACTAAAATGTTACACAAAGCAAAAGTTTTCCTTCTTAAAAAAATAGAAGGTATTTGAAATTATTCAGGCTGGAGTGAGCATATGATGTCTCCCACAATCCATCACTGCTGAATATGCAAATCATCCCTTGTTGTCCCTGTAAGCTAACCACACCTCCAGAACCGCTGGAAAGCAATGATGTGCTGGGTTGGTAATTGTACAGAGCCACAGTAATCCAACATGCATACAGACTGTTTCGGTTTGGTTGGTCCTCATCAGTACATGGCATGGATTAATGTGGCTCCATGGAGTAGGACTTGAAACGCTTCGTTACAGATTACCCAGCAAGCTTATGGTGTACCAGAACTCCTAGGAGGGTGTTAAAGGCATAACTACAAACATTGGGGGCCCCCTACCTAAGTTCCACTCAAGTTAACCACTTTACAGTGTACCTTGGATTAAAAACCTCACACTTACCCAAAGGTAGCCATACACTGGTCGATTTGCCATCAGATCGACCAACAGATAGATCCCTCTCTGATGGAATCTGATCAGAGAGGGATCGTATGGCTGCCTTTACTGCAAACAGATTGCATACCTCCCAACATTTGAAGATGGGAAAGAGGGACACTTAAGCATTTGAAGATGGGAAAGAGGGACACTTAAGCCACGCCCCCCGTGCGGCCTTAAGCCACACCCCTGCTATTGCAGGAGGGTGACAATGGGAGGAATGAGTTTGCGGAGGAGGGTGCCAGTGGGTGGGAGAGGGTGACACTGGGTGGAAAGTGGCTGGATAGTGTAATGGTTAAGGGCTCTGCCTCTGACACAGGAGACCAGGGTTCGAATCTCGGCTCTGCCTGTTCAGTAAGCCAGCACCTATTCAGTAGGAGACCTTGGGCAAGACTCCCTAACACTGCTACTGCCTATAGAGCGCGTCCTAGTGGCTGCAGCTCTGGTGCTTTGAGTCCGCCAGGAGAAAAGCGCGATATAAATGTTCTGTGTCTGTCTGTGTCTGAAAGGAGGTGCCAGTGGGTGGGGGAGGAAGGTGACAGTGGGTAGGAGGAGGGTGTTAGTGGAAAGTGGAGGGTGTCAGTGGGCAGAGAGGAGGGTGCCAGTGGGTAGGAGGAGGGTGCCAGTGGGTAGGAGGAGGGTGCCAGTGGGTAGGAGAAGGGTGACACTGGGTGGGGAGGAGGGTACCTGTGGGTAGAAAGGAGGGTGCCACTGGGTGGGGGAGAAAGGTGCCAGTGGGTAGGAGGAGGGTGTCAGTGGGTAGAAGGGTGACACTGGGTGGGGAGGAGGGTACCTGTGGGTGGAAAGGAGGGTGCCACTGGGTGGGGGAGAAAGGTGCCAGTGGGTAGGAGGAGGGTGTCAGTGGGTAGAAGGGTGACACTGGGTGGGGAGGAGGGTACCTGTGGGTGGAAAGGAGGGTGCCACTGGGTGGGGGAGAAAGGTGCCAGTGGGTAGGAGGAGGGTGTCAGTGGGTAGAAGGGTGACACTGGGTGGGGAGGAGGGTACCTGTGGGTAGGGGGGTCGTAGGGTGCCAGTGGATGGGGAGGAGGGTACCTGTGGGTGGAAAGGAGGGTGACACTTGGTTGGGAGGAGGGTGCCAGTGGGTAGGAGGAGGGTGTCAGTGGGTAGGAGAAGGGTGACACTGGGTGGGGAGGAGGGTACCTGTGGGTGGAAAGGAGGGTGACACTGGGTGGGGGAGAAAGGTGCTAGTGGGTAGGAGGATGGTGCCAGTGGGTGGGAAGGAGGGTGCCAGTGGGTAGGGGGGTCGTAGGGTGCCAGTGGGTAGGTCGGTTGTAGGGTGCCAGTGGGTGGGGAGGAGGGTGCCAGTGGGTGGGGAGGAGGGTGGGGAGGAGGGTGCTGGTGGGTAGGAGGAGGGTGCCAGTGGGTAGGAGAAGGGTGCCAGTGGGTAGGAGGAGGGTGCCAGTGGGTAGGAGGAGGGTGCCAGTGGGTGGGGAGGAGGGTGCTGGTGGGTAGGAGGAGGGTGCCAGTGGGTAGGAGAAGGGTGACACTGGGTGGGGAGGAGGGTGCCAGTGGGTAGGAGGAGGGTGCCAGTGGGTAGGAGAAGGGTGACACTGGGTGGGGAGGAGGGTACCTGTGGGTGGAAAGGAGGGTGCCACTGGGTGGAGGAGAAAGGTGCCAGTGGGTAGGAGGATAGTGTCAGTGGGTAGGAGGAGGGTGCCAGTGGGTGGGGAGGAGGGTGCTGGTGGGTAGGGGGTCGTCAGTGGAGGGGGGGAGAATGCCCGTGGGTGGGGAGGAAGGTGCCCCTGTGTGGGGAGGAGATTGCCCTGGAGAGAGAGGACAGGAAGAAAATGATCGAGGCGCCAGCCGCTAATAAGGGATGCGGGAGCCTGCTTTATTCCTCCCTCCCTTCCTCTGAATGCCCCCACCTGCTGTGAATGTGTCCCCCCCCCCCTGTATGCAGTGTGTGCAGAGCAGAGCGGAGCGGTAAGTCCTCTTACCGCAATCCATGCGCACCAGCAACTAGTCTCCTGCTTCCTGTGACGTCATGGTAAACAGGAAGCAGGAGACTAGTTGCCGGTGCGCATGGATCTGCGGTAAGAGGACCTACCGCTTTGCTCCGCACACACTACCTACGGGGAGGGGGGGGGACATTCACAGCAGGTGGGGGGCATTCAGAGGAAGGGAAGATGGAATAAAGCCGGCTCCCGAATCCCTTATTAGCGCGGCTGGCGCCTCGATCATTTTCTTCCTGTCCTCTCTCCCCAACCGGTTGGGATTTAAGGGGGGCTTCCCAGGATAGCGGGAGAGCCCCCCCAAATCAGGAGAATCCCGACCAATCCGGGACGGTTGGGGGGCATGAGATTGTGAATTGATTTCAGCATGAAACCGATCACAATCTGTGAAGCTGCCGCCCCCCGCTATACATTACCTGATCCAGCCGGCGCGAGTCCCCCGGTCTCCGCTGTCTTCTTCTCCGCGCTTGGCTCCAGCTTCACTGAACTTCCTGCCGGGGGAAGTTTAAACAGTAGAGGGCGCTCTACTGTTTAAACTTCCTGCTGGGACAGGAAGTGAAGACAGCCGGAGCCCAGCGGAGAAGAAGACAGCGGAGACCGGGGGACTTGCGCCGGTGGAGCAGGTAATGTATTGCCTCTAGTGCCGGTCATTGGACATTCGAATGCCGCTATCGACGCACTCCCGACCCGCCGGCGATCAAGCAAAATCTTCTGCATGGACAGGAACGACGGGAACGATCGATTTCGGACTGAAATCGATCGTTTGGTCAGCGGTTGCGCAACAATTACACAGCCGATTCAATCACAGTGATCGAATCGGCTTTATATCGGCGGGAAAATCGGTAAGTGTATGGGCCCCTTAACAGACGCCCCTGGGCCCCCAACACCTTAATCTCCTGTTATCTGGCTTGCAGTCACCGCCATGTATCCCCTTTCTTATTTCTCTCTGCTTCAGACACAATAGGGGAATGATAGGGGCCTGGAGGGGGAATAGTAATTAGACTTTTGCAGGAGCAGGGGGAGCCATTTTCCTTCCTCACCCTGTGCCCAATTTTCCCGGTGCCGTTTTTGTATACAGTAGAGGTACCCCCAGTATAGATAGCCAGACGTGCCCCTCTGTGCAGTAGGACTGAAGTAGCCCCCAGTATAAGTAAGAAAAGGGGGTCCCCAGTATAGGTAGCCAGATGTGCCCCCCTCTCCCCCAGTATAGGTAGCCAGATGTGCCCCCCTCTCCCCCAGTATAGGTAGCCAGATGTGCCCCCCTCTCCCCCAGTATAGGTAGCCAGATGTGCCCCCCTCTCCCCCAGTATAGGTAGCCAGATGTGCCCCCCTCTCCCCCAGTATAGGTAGCCAGATGTGCCCCCCTCTCCCCCAGTATAGGTAGCCAGATGGGCCCCCCTCTCCCCCAGTATAGGTAGCCAGATTACATCCCCCTTTCAGTAACAGAGAAGGCTTCACAATCGGTCTGATCCAGAATTCCCTCTGGCTGCAAATAGCAAGCTTGTTCTCCAGCCCCCGACAGACATGAGACCATCATCACCTGGTTAAAGAGAATCTGTAGGATAAAAAACCCCTCTGGGAGATACTTACCTGGGGAGGGGGAAGCCTATGGGTCCTAACGAGGCTTCCCTGGTCCTCCGGTGTCCCGGCAATCCAGCGCGGCGACCCCCTGAACAGCTGCAAGGTAAATATTTACCGCGATCCTGCACAGATGTAGTAGCCACTGGCGTAACAATAGGGGATGCGACTGCCGTCGCGGGAGGGCCCCGGGCCCCCCTAGGGCCCGCTCAGGGACTTTTGGGGGCAGGAGGGGTCGGAGCACAGGAGGAGAGTGTGGCAGATCGGTTGGGAGGGGGTAAATCCCCCCCCCCCCCCTCACTCCTCTCAGCGCTCCCCCTCCTGCATTCATTGGAAAGAGAGATCGGCCATGTCGAAAATGATCTATCGAGCCATCTTATCACCTCAAAAACGAACCGCGTATTCCCAGCATTACAGAAAACCAGCAGATCTTACATCTACATACCTATAGCTGCCTATCCCAATAGCTTCTATGTAAATGAGTCTCTTGCCTGTGTTTATTTTGTGAGAGGTAATAGAGAGAGTCTGCTGATTAGACTCCCTCAGTCCTGATAGGAAGCCATACACCCCGCAGGGAACCCCACTGCTGCTTAATGGGGCTGCCAGCAGGTGATGGATGCGGAGGCGGGCTCTGACATCACGCCACAAGTCTGACACGTCTACTTTACTTGTAAGGGATAGGATAAAACAAGAGAGAATATAGTGCGGTGTGTACTGAATTGATGTGAGTGATGAGAGGCAAGTATGTAAAGTTATACTCACAAACATGGATTACCGGATTACCACTAAAGGTGGCCATACACTGGTCGATTTGCCATCAGATTCGACCAACAGATAGATCCTTCTCTGATCGAATCTGATCAGAGAGGGATCGTATGGCTGCCTTTACTGCAAACAGATTGTGAATCGATTTTAGCCTGAAACCGATCACAATCTGTGGAGCTGCCGCTGCTGCCGCCCCCCCCCCCCCCCCTCATACATTACCTGTTCCGGCCGGCGCGAGTCACCGCTGTCTTCTTCTCTGCTCCGGGCTCCAGACCGTTCCTGCAGCTACTGAACTTCCTGTCCAGGGGAAGTTTAAACAGTAGAGGGCGCTCTACTGTTTAAACTTCCTGCCAGGACAGGAAGTTCTGTGTAGCAGCAGCCGGTCCGGAACCCAGCGCGGAAAGAAGACAGCGGCGACAGCGGGGACTTGCGCCGGCCGGAGCAGGTAATGTATACCCGCTGTATTGCGTCGGTCGTTGGGAATTCAAACGCCGCTATCGACGCACTCCCGACCCACCGGCGACCGAGAAAAATCTTCCGCACAGACGGATCGACGGGAACGACGATTTCGGACGGAAATCGATCGTTCTGTCAGCGGTGTGCGTGGCGATTTCACAGCCGATTCGATCACTGTGATCAAATCGGCCGTATATCGGCGGGAAAATCGTTAGGTGTATGGGCCCCTTAAGGCAACCACTGTAGATGCAGGTGGGGACAAGTCGCTCTCTGTAGATCTGGAAACAACAGAGGCGCTAGGCTGAGTCATAGACACTTGTTGCTGTATGCTACATCCCGTATTGCCTGATGAAGCGGGGCCACACCTGCGAAACGCGTTGCTTTGACCCTTTGGAGTATATGTACAAATAAATTTGCTTGATGATATAATATCAAGCTGTTTTTGTGTCTGCTTGGAGGAGGTAAGTCCACCACTGCCTCCCCGTGTTTTAAAAAGTTTTTGCTACTTTTATTCTTTTGGCGCCTCTGTTCATTTCCACATTACTTGTAAATGATGTATGACCAGATCGACCAAGAGACAGATCTCTTTCCACCAGTGATGAGCGTAATCAGCTAATTATGATTACGCAAAATTTCGTGCACATTTTCGCAATTACACCTATACGTCATTACAAATGAATTCAATTGATTTTGTTTAATCATTAGTAATTTCGCATGAATTTTAACGTAATGTTCGCGTCATTTTGTGCCAAATTTGGCGGTGAATCGCAAAGCCCACATATATGCTGCTGTTACCAAAAAATAGCTATCTATGTGAAGGAAAATGGTAGGTACGAGTCAAAAAATAAATTCAAAAAGACCTTGTAGTTTTTGAGAAAATTGATTTTTTCGATTGAAATGCAGAGGAAAACTTATAAACTCAATAAAAATTACAGTTTAAAAAAACATTTTTCTTTGCATTTTTGAAATCAATTTTTTCTCAAAAACTACACGGTCTTTTTGAAAACATACGTAGCAATTTTGCTAGCAATACGGTAGCAATAGCATCTATGGGGTCTTTGCTATAATCCTCTAAAGTTGGCACAAAATTTACGCAAAAAATAATGAATTTTACAATGACATACAAAATTAATTATGCTTTCCCCTGAAATTTCACATTACGATAATTGCACATAGGCGTAACTTCTGCTTATCACCACTTTCGACCTTGTGACACGACCTCCGCCGCCGTCCCCTCAAATGTTAAAGTGCCCCCCCCCCCCCGTTGATCTCACCTGCTCCAGCTGCCATGACTGTCCAGCTGTTCCTTCTCTCCCATTCGTGTACCATGTGACTGTAGCGCATAGCACGTGACGTACACATGACGTCACACATGCACTAGTGCTATATGTGGCAGCCGCGTGGGACGTGAATGGGCGAGCAGGAGCAGTTGGACAGTCGCGGCACCTGGAGAAGGTGAGATTTTAATGCACGTGCGGTGGGGCGGGGATTTGAGTGGCACATTAACATTTGGTGGGATAGAGCCCGGGGTTTCCTCTTGTTCATCGCAATATCGCACTTTGTTACCCCGGCACACCCAATCGACCATGACGGCCCCAGTATTCCACCGACTGGCGCCGGTGGTTGAAGCTATTCCCCTCGTTACTTCCTAATCTAGCCAGTATTGTAAGCCTTACGCCTAACAGTTGGGCACACACCGCGTACTGCTATAGCTTCAATACATGTTGTGGCCTATGGCAGTGCCGAGGGCCGGTTCTGTTTACAATGGGGCCGAACTCAACCTGACAGACCCCACCGACAGGCCTGACTCCTCTCCCCCCCCCTCCCCCAAGAAGCATTAGGGTACCCTCAGTTGATGCCAAAGTCCCCCCCCCCCAGGAATCCTGAGCCTCCAACTTAATTGTGGTTCCCACAGAGTCTTAAGGCCTATACACACGACATGCATTTGTCTGTAGTTGTGAGGCAACGACAAACAGACAAGAGACAACAGCATATTTATGGCATCCACAATTCGAGTTTGCGACAGTTGTACACACGTGACAACAGAAACAGTGACGACACGATGGAGGCTGTCTGCCACAGACTAGGTATAGTAGTAGTACTATGGTAGCGACTCTGCGGTCTGTAGAAGACTTTCGTACACACCACAGGACACCAACAGACTAAGCGACGGTCTGTGAGACAAAAGTCACAAAGAGATTCACCGGGTGAATCGCTCAAACATGGCTGTGTCTGCAGACAGTCATTGTCGCTTGCCGTGTCCACATGAACAAACCGTCACACAATCCGTCGCTCAAAGTATCTGTACAGACATTTGTACGCCATGTGTATGGGTTTTAGGCAGAGTAGGGGAGCACCGTTAAGTTGGGGGGGGGGGGGGGGGTCCTGGGGGCAGCAGTTGGATCGGTCCCAGCCGCACACATCCCCCGATCACACTCCCGGTCAGCCGCCAAGTCGAGAGATGTATGGCCACCTTAATTTAGCTGTAGTTATTTTTTTAACAAGATTCCATTCTCCCCAAATCTTCCTGGCCGGAATACTCCAGGAACGGCTTCCAGTAATCTTATCGGTTTAACTATAAGAATAAGATAAGCTATCAGCTGGAGAACTCTGTATATGTAGGTACTGGTGGGTTCCTTCTGTAGATTAACCAGATGACCCCCAAATTACTTTTCCCTGGCAGCCCCCTGTCTTCTGGTGTCAACCATGCTGCTTTATTTGGCTCCAAGATGTCTGGCAGGGAAACACTCCACCTTAACTGTTCCTCAACCATTTGCAAGATAAGAGGAGATTCCCAGGAGATCAGATAAACAGATCTGTGAGGGGGGGGGGGGGGGGACGGAGGCTGGTCCGTGTGGTACAATACTCCACATAGCTGGACCAAGTATATTGACTACAAAACAGACATGGAATTGCATTAAGGGTAACCTTTCAAAGCCCACTATGGCCTTTCTTAAGCCTCCTACCCAACTTACGAGTCTTTGCGCGATTCTTACGACGAGCTGTGATTTTTGAGTGATCATTTCTGCGACCTCGCACGTTGGGTATGAGGGCGCTATTAGGGACATGAGGCGACAACAACCATCCCGCTGTATGGAATCTTTAAGATTCCCGATGACTCCAGTACAAAGTGCCCCAATCGTTTGGCCTCTTGTACAAACCCGTCGTGATGTTGCATATTCCTGGATGGATTGGGGAAGGCTCTTCATTGGACGGTCGCTGTGAGGTTCCACGATCCATCGACAGGTGAGTACTGAGCTTAAAAGGAAGCCTGTAAGGAAAAAAAATTCCCCTGGGGGTTACTTACCTCGGGAGGGGGAAGCCTCTGGATCTAACGAGGCTTCCTCCATCCTCCTCAGCTCCGCCGATCCTGCGCTGGCACCCCCAGAGAAGTGGCCACTGCAATACTAACACCTGTGCGCTGGCCGCCGGCAAGGATCACTGGCGGGTAGAAGGGGCGGCGATCCTTACAGGCGGTCAACGGGACACCGAGGAGGAACAGAGCTGCGGTGAGGGAATCAAATGACTTCTAGGAGCTGGAAGAAGCCACCGGTAAGCAAAAAATAGATAGCGCTGTTGACCTCGGGAGTCCTTTAACTACTCTACGAACGCTCCATACCAATGGGCGTGGCCGCGGCGGCAGCCCCAGGACCGTTTAACGCCAATTGGTGTCAGGTCCTTGAGCTGGCTACTGAAGGAGATCGCGCGCAGGCTGTGCGCGCATCTCCTTCTCGGGGGGGGCGGAGCTCCGCCTTCAGTCTCCGAGTGGCAATCGCCGCTCGGGAGACTGTTAGATGGCGTAATCGCCGTCTGTTTACATGCACAGCGCTGCGATCGGCAGCAGCGCTGTACTGGGGACAGCCGTGTGACACGGCTGTCCCCTCCATAGGCTGGGCAGTGATCGCTGATCACCCTGATTGGCTGGCGGGGGGAGGGAGGGAGGGAGCAGGGGAAAGCAAATTAAAAAAAGGCCATCTTTATTCAAAAATAAATGAAATAAATATTTATATAAAAAAAAAAATAAACAACTTTGGAGCGATCAGACTCCACCACCAACAGAGAGCTCTGTTAATGGGGGGAAAAGGGGTGGGGGATCACTCGTGTGCTGTGTTGTGCGGCCCTGCAGCTTGGCCTTAAAGCTGCAGTGGCCAATTAGAGAAAAAATAGCCTGGTCTTTAGGGGGGTTTAACACTGCGGTCCTCAAGTAGTTAAAGCGGATCGGAGATGAAAAACTAACTATAACAAGCAACTTGTCTGTATATCTTATCTAAAGTTTGGATAGTTTACACAGCAAATCTAGCTGCAATATGATTAATAGCAGTATATGATTATTTCTTCCTGTGATAAAATGAAAGCAGCCACGTTCTGCTTGTGATCATTGCACAAAGGTAAGCTGCTCTGCATCTCCTCCCCTCAGCCTGTGAAAACTCCACTCCTCTCTCCTCCTCCCTCCTCCCCTCTGCTTCTGATAAATATCTGGCTAGTAACACCTCCTCCTCCTGCCCAGACTGAGCTCCCATAAGCCCTTGCTACATGGGTCTTAATCCTCATCTACACGCGTAGATGAGGCGGCGATCTGGCGGCTCGATTAGCCGCCGGATCGCCTCTTCTGCGTCCCCGCGCCGGATTCGATACCCGCTCGTCCCCGCGCCGCTTATCTTTCGCTCGATTCCCTGCCATTGCCCTTGCGGGGAACGAGCAGGGAATCGGCGGTGGGGAGATCCATCCTGTCGGATCTTATCAATCGAGCTGCATCAGCGGCTCGATTGATAAGGAACATCGCCGCCGCATCTACGCGTGTAGATGCGGCTTTAGAGTGCCAAGGCACTGGAGAAGCTGTGGGCGAGGCTTGTTTAGATTATAGGGAATTAGAGTATTAAATAAAAAAAAAGTATTTGGCTTGAGGAATGCCCTATAAACTATCTGAAAGGAACACAATTATGCAATGTGTAAAAGTTTATCTCTGATCCACTTTAAGGTCGCTATGGGTTTCTCTGCCCTGGATTCCCAGTGCAATCAATAAAGTTGGTATGGTTGTAGTTCTATGCCTGCTCAACCCAACTTGAAATACCAATTGCTATTTAAAGGGCAATTAAAGTGAGGAGGCTGTTATATTTATTTCCTTTTAAACAATACCAGTTGCCGAGCAGCTCTGCTGGTCTATTTGGCTGCAGTAGTGTCTGAATCACTCACCTGAAACAAGCGTGCACCTAATCCAGTCAAACTTCAGTCAGAGCACCTGATCTGCATGCTTGTTCAGGGACTATGGCTAAAAATACTAGAGGCAGAGGCTCAGCAGGACAGCCAGGAAACTGGTATTGCTTAAAAGGAAATAAATATGGCAGCCTTCATATCTCTCTCACTTCAGTAGACAATAGACATGAACGACCGGTACTTCCACATGAAGGAAGAAAGTAAAGTGGTAATTCAGGACTTTATTTTAAAAATGGCAATTGTTCAACGAATAAACGCCTAATAAAATGCCTGGCGCTTCCTATAAGAGGTTTGATATATTTTCTATAGACGCTGATTTTCCATATGATTGTGTGAGATGATTGGCTGTCTGTGGACCGCTGCCTAGTGTGACGCCACTTTTCCAGCATAGAAAGAGCACCTAGCCCCTTAGACAGACCCCCCCCCCCCCCCCCCACTTAGACAGACAGGCACATACTCTTTGTGCTGCCGACTGAATCACAAAGGCTCTGATGTTTAGGAAGCAACATCTTTCCTGAATAAAAAGCAGATTTCTTTCTTGGCATTGCAGAATACGCCCAGCAAGCTGGCAGCGCGTTTAATGAAACAGGGTGTACCAAACGACAGCTAAAAATACTTCTCAGGATGACTAAAGAATCGAAACGAAGGGATTTTTCCTTTCCCAAAGTTCTGCATTACCAAGAGTAAAGAATGTTTAATTAATATTGGTAGGCCATAAGCACAGTCTATCACTCACATCCATAGCTGGCTCATCCGCAAGGCAAAACAAGGCAGTTGCCTAGGGCCTGGAGAAAGTCTAGGGGCCTAGTGGATGCTAGCCCCCCACCAAATCTTACTAAAAAAAAGCCAGGTGATCACCAGTGGTTGGCCTAAACTGCAATCTTGCCTCGGGCTCCTTTTCATCTTAATCCTTTTATGCCCATATCATTCTTAAAATGAGCTTCTTCTTGCTGTGCTTTAGGCCCCGCCTCTCGCCTCTTTTTGATCAGCTCAGTTGATCATGTGACTACTTAGATCTGCAGCAGCAGCAGCAGCAAGGTAGAGCAGGAAAAAGGGCTCCTGCGGCAAGTGTACAAATTGGGCGCTGCCATAGGACTCAATACAATTTATCATTCTTTGGGCGCCCTCTATATATATTGTTTCCTGCTACCTCGAAACGTTGATTACCGTTTTTTGATTACCGGTTTGTTTTCAAATCACTTTTGTTTTAGTGTTTTGCAATGTTTATGTTAAATATTGTCTCTCCTGCCCTCCCCATTTTAAGGAAAGATCTAGCGATTGTATGGTAATCTTGCTTGCTATTGTGAAAAATCATCTTATGTAGTAATCTGTCTACTTCAGCCATAGATTGTTAAATATCGTTATATGACGTCTTCTTGTGAAGAACGATCGCTGCAATATATCGCTGCAATATATCGCTATATCGCTAACAATAAAAGAATTCTGTATCGTCTCCTGTCCTCCTCTTTTTCATTAAAGATCTAGAGAATGTATCTTAATTTTGCTAGTATATCATCTCATGCTTTATTCTGTCCACTCTGGCCATAGATGGTTAAATATCGTTTTATGTCAGAAAACGATATTTTACTACTACGTTACTGTGTGCCCTTGTTTCCACGCACCTTTCTTTAACGTACGCGCAGCAAGATGTCCAGGGGCACAACTATAAATCACAGCAAAGGGGCCCATAATGCTACTTAAAGGATACCGGAGGTGACATATGACATGATGATATAGACGTGTATGTACAGTGCCTAGCACACAAATAACTAGTCTGTGTTCCTTTTTTTCTTTCTCTGCCTGAAAGAGTTAAATAACAGGTATGTAAGTGGCTGACTCAGACAGGAAGTGACTACAGTGTGACCCTCACTGATAATAAATTCCAACTATAAAACACTTTCCTAGCAGTAAATGGCTTCTGAGAGCAGGAAAGAGATAAAAAGGGTCAACAGTTCATAGATTTTAGCTCTGGCATACTTCAATGAAGGTGTCATTGAGCAAATACAATAAAACCGTTAAAACTTAAAAAGTAGATTTCAACATAAAATAAAACTGAGGAATATCTTAAAAAGTCATTTTTAGGAGAAGGAAGATAGATACAATTGTTTATTTCATTAGTTTATTTTGGCCTCAGGTGTCCTTTAAGGGAAGGGGGGGGGGGAGTATCAGGTATGTCAGGGGGGTTGTCTGTCAAGTAAATTTTGCCCGAGTGCCCCATTATTGCTAGACCCAACCCTGCAACCAATATATCTGGAACTACTGATCAGTTTGACATGCAGTTTTTTTTCGCTGGAGTTCACAGCGTATTATTTCATCAGCTGCACAGTGGGCCGCGCCCAGGTAGGTTACAGGTGTCCCGGCTGTCGCGCTCCATATAATCGTCACTGGTCACCTCTGAACAGGGCTTTGGCAGGGCCTCGCTTTCCCCCAGGCCTGACAGCGTTCTCCGGTTACAGGCGAGACTCCCACGCCGCAGGGTTACGCACTATTTTATGGCCGTGTCTGCGAATACACCGATAACATCTACTCCAGCTACTTTATAGGCAAGCGATTTCATTAGCGATAGACGCGCAGAGGCCGCTCCCCGAGCGCAGATAATAATCTGTGGCCTAACGCAGCGAGCGCCGCGATGTGTTCTCAATCGCGCTGCTACTTCCATCTTGTCACATTTCACCCTCAGCGCTACTATGTCAGCTCCTGGCAGCCGCCCCCCCCCCCCCTCCTCCCCTCACAATACAAAGTGCTATGCAGCCCCCTCTGAGTCTCTGGGCTGAGCTTTTTGCAGTCCCAGTGCGGTCATTACAGCCAAGGTGTTTTTCCTCATTAAAACCGATTCGGTTTTTTGATCTAATTTCTCCTTGGCCTTTTCTTTTGAGCCTGTTATTTATACCCCAACCTTTCCGAGAAAAAGGGGGCCCTTATAAAGGCCAGATTGTGTCGTACAAGCTGCAGTTTGGCGAAGTATAAAAGGTGCCTTTGAGTTCGCCACATTAACACTAATGGGCCTTCCACCTCAAGCCGCACAATGGACTGTGAGGTTAGCTAAATCGGCCCTCTGACCCTCCCTCCCTCCCTACCCCGGGCCTATTAACGGCACTAAAGGGAGGCTGCTTGCGTTGCGTAACGTTACATAAAATAAACGGGGGCTGGTAAAGCAGCGTGGTAGCGGTTTCACTGGAGGCCGTGAGAGAATCGCGAGACGGAGCCGATTGGTGGAGACGAGGCCCGCTGCCAACTTTTTAAGGGGAAACCACTATTTATATTGAGGGAACATGCTGTTTTGAATCAATATTGGAAGGTTTACATCATTTCCAGTATAGATTTTCATGTTTTTACTTGTTTAGAGTGTCAAATTAGCGTGACTAACTTACGGACAGTTACCTGGACAGTTCCACCTCACCGCTGTACAATATATGGAAAAGTTTATCTGAGGTAACATGAGAAAAGCTTTAAATTCTATTTACCTGTCCCCAGATTTGTCCAAAAATTATAGTTTTTTTATTTTCGAATCTTGCTAATAAAATGCCCTTTAAAGTGGACCTGTCCTCAGAACTTCCTCTCTGCTCTAAAAGATACGCAGTAGAATAAGAACCTTTAAAGAAAAAAATTGTATTTATTACAGCTGATAAAAATTCTGAAATAAATCTGCACTGTTTCTACTCCCTGCTTTCATGGAAGCAGACATATTTGTGCTTTCAAATGAGCTTATCTGCATTATCTGCCATGGCAATCAGGTGACACAGGGTAGAGATCAATTTACAACTTGTGATTAGACCCAGAAGAGGGGGAATTAGACAGGCTAAGCTCTCTAAATACATACAGAGGGCATTTCTCTGTTTCCTTCTGTCCTGTACAAGAGTTCAGGTCCACTTAACAGGAAATATATATGGCAGCCTCCATATTCCTCCCGTATCCCTGTAGTGGTTGGATGGTGTAATGGTTAAGGGCTCTGCCTCTGGCACAGGTGATCAGGGTTCAAATCTTGGCTCTGCCTGTTTAGTAAGCCAGCACCTATTCAGTAGGAGACCTTGGGCAAGTCTCCCTAACAATGCTCCTGCCTATAGAGCGCGCCCTAGTGTCTGCAGCTCTGGCGCTTTGAGTCCGCCAGGAGAAAAGCGCGATATAAATGTTATTTGTTTGTTAGTGAAAATAACATAATTAATACAATTGCTTATTTTTGACAATATTCATTTATAGATTATTTATTGAGTGTTTGCCCATTGTAAAATCTTTCCTCTCCCTGATTTACATTCTGAAATGTATCAATGGTGATGGCGTCTTTAGTTCTGCCAGGTGATCTGCACAGAATGTTCATTACTGAGAGTTCTATGCACACAGGGAGATACTGCTTGCTTGGAAGATGAAAAAAGCTGTTATTTCCCACAATGCAACAAGGTTCACAGACAGCGAAATGTCCATGATTGTTACATTACACTGTGGGAGGGGGGGGGGGGGTTGGGTTCACCACAATATCAGCCATTCAGACCCCACTGATAATCTATTTGAGAAAAGGTAAATATTTCTCATGGGAAAGGGGGTGTCAGCTACTGATTGGGATGAAGTTCAATCCTCTCTAAGCCACCAACAAGGGGTGGTGGCTCTGGGGCCCAGCCAGGGTAATTTTTAAGGGCGGGTGGGGCATAACGCAGGAGGGGGGAAGGGGCCTTACCCCCCATCCCTTACCTTGGGCCTCCCTTCAGCACTCCCCCTCCAGAAATTATATGCAAAGTCCAAAGATGCACACCTTTGTCCAGATGCCATTCTGATTTATTGCATATGTCAACACAAGTTTTGACAAATGTTTTGGGGCCCTATACCAGGCTACCTATACTGGGGGCACCAATACCAGGCTACCTATACTGGGGGCACCAATACCAGGCTACCTATACTGGGGGCACCTATACCAGGCTACCTATACTGGGGGCACCTATACCTGGCTACCTATACTGGGGTACCTATACTGGGGGCACCTATACCAGGCTACCTATAGTGGGGCACCTATACCAGCCTACCTATACTGGGGGCACCTATACCAGGCTACCTATACTGAGGGCACCTATACCAGACTACCTATACTGGGGGCACCAATGCCAGGCTACCTATACTGGGGGCACCAATACCAGGCTACCTATACTGGGGGCACCAATACCAGGCTACCTATACTGGGGGCACCTATACCTGGCTACCTATACTGGGGGCACCTATACCTGGCTACCTATACTGGGCGCATCTATACCAGGCTACCTATACTGGGGTACCTCTACTGGGGGCACCTATACCAGGCTACCTATAGTGGGGCACCTATACCAGCCTACCTATACTGGGGGCACCTATACCAGGCTACCTATACTGAGGGCACCTATACCAGACTACCTATACTGGGGGCACCTATAACAGGCTACCTATACTGGGGGCACCTGTACCGGGCTACCTACACTGGGGGTACCTATACCGGCTTACCTATACTGGGGGCACCTATACCAGGCTACCTATACTGGGGGCACCTATACCAGGCTACCTATACTGGGGGCACCTATACCAGTCTACCTATACTGGGGTACCTATACCGGCCTACCTATACTGTGGGCACCTATACCAGGCTACCTATACTGGGGGCACCTATACCAGGCTACCTATACTGGAGTACCTATACTGGGGGCACCTATACCAGGCTACCTATACAGGGGGCACCTATACCTGGCTACCTATACTGGGGGCACCTATACCAGGCTACCTATACTGAGGGCACCTATACCAGACTACCTATACTGGGGGCACCTATACCAGGCTACCTATACTGGGGGCACCTATACCGGGCTACCTACACTGGGGGCACCTATACCAGGCTACCTATACTGGGGGCACCTATACCAGGCTACCTATACTGGGGGCACCTATACCAGGCTACCTATACTGGGGGCACCTATACCTGGCTACCTATACTGGGGGCATCTATACCAGTCTACCTATACTGGGGTACCTATACTGTGGGCACCTATACCAGGCTACCTATACTGGGGGCACCTATACCAGGCTACCTATACTGGGGGCACCTATACCAGGCTACCTATACTAGGAGCACCTAAATCTGGCTACCTATACTGGGGGCACCTATACCTGGCTACCTATACTGGGCGCATCTATACCAGGCTACCTATACTGGGGTACCTATACTGGGGGCACCTATACCAGGCTACCTATAGTGGGGCACCTATACCAGCCTACCTATACTGGGGGCACCTATACCAGGCTACCTATACTGAGGGCACCTATACCAGACTACCTATACTGGGGGCACCTATACCGGGCTACCTACACTGGGGGCACCTATACCGGGCTACCTATACTGGGGGCACCTATACCAGGCTACCTATACTGGGGGCACCTATACCAGGCTACCTATACTGGGGGCACCTATACCTGGCTACCTATACTGGGGGCATCTATACCCGTCTACCTATACTGGGGTACCTATACTGTGGGCACCTATACCAGGCTACCTATACTGGGGGCACCTATACCAGGCTACCTATACTAGGAGCACCTAAATCTGGCTACCTATACTGGGGGCACCTATACCTCGCTACCTATACTGGGCACATCTATACCAGGCTACCTATACTGGGGTACCTATACTGGGGCACCTATACCAGGCTACCTATAGTGGGGCACCTATACCAGGCTACCTATACAGGGGGCACCTATACCTGGCTACCTATACTGGGGGCATCTATACCAGTCTACCTATACTGGGGTACCTATACTGTGGGCACCTATACCAGGCTACCTATACTAGGGGCACCTATACCAGGCTACCTATACTGGGGGCACCTATACCAGGCTACCTATACTAGGAGCACCTAAATCTGGCTACCTATACTGGGGCACCTATACCAGGCTACCTATACTGGGGGCACCTATTCCAGGCTACCTATGGTGGGGCACCTATATCGGGCTACCTATACTGGGGACACCTATACCGGGCTACCTATACTGGGGGCACCTATACCGGGCTACCTATACTGGGGGCACCTATACCGGGCTACCTATACTGGGGGCACCTATACCGGGCTACCTATACTGGGGGCACCTATGCTTGGCTACCTAGACTGGGTGCACCTATACCAGGCTACCTATACTGGGGCACCTTTACCAGGCTACTTATACTGAGGGCACCTATACCAGACTACCTATACTGGGGGCTCCTATACCTGGCTACCTATACTGGGGGCACCTAAACCTGACTACCTATACCGGGGGCACCTATACCAGGCTACCTATACCGGGGGCACCTATACCAGGCTACCTATACCGGGGGCACCTATACCAGGCTACCTATACCGGGGGCACCCATACTTGGCTACCTATACTGGGGGCACCTATACCGGGCTACCTATACCAGGCTACCTATACTGGGGGCACCCATACTTGGCTACCTAGACTCGGTGCACCTATAACTATACTGGGGGCATCTAACAGGCTACCTGGGGGGTGGGGGATTTTCACACCCTTGCCCTGTGAGCAATATAGCCTAGAAACTGCTCTGACTGCACCCAATTGGGAAAGGACTCATCAATTGGTGAAACTACAATCACAGCAGTCAAACAAGCTTGTAGGGCATGTAGCAGGCTCCTCTTGCTTTCATAATATCACATAGCAGATCAAAATCTATAACCTTCACAACATGCAGTTCACATTAAAGTGCATGAGTTTTGTATACCTCAAAAAACAAGCATTGAGCTCTCATTGCGCAGTGGTGTTTAATTTTAATAAAACTTTATAAAAAACAAACAAAAAAACACATAATTCTGGCATTTAGAACATTCTCCCTCATGTGCTAGACTCCTCCTCTCCTCACCAGACCTCTGCCACTTCCTGGTCAGTTTCCCTCACGTGCTTGACTCCTCCCCTCCTCTCCTCACCAGACCTCCGCTCCGTGACTTCCTAGTCAGTCCCCCTCACGTGCTAGACTCCTCCCAACTAGTTTTATCACTGGACGTGACTCATCAGGGGATGTGAATGTTAACTGAAGCTCCTGACCTGTATCTGCATGACTTTATGCATTGTGGTGTTGCTTGCTACATCATTGGCTGATTATTGCGTGATTAAGCAGATCTACAGGTGTTCCCAATAAAGTGCCCAGTGAGTGTATAAAATCATTTTTAATAAGCCATCCTGGAGTTTAGCCTCCAGCCCTGTGTAGGCTTGCGGGAGAATAGTGTGCCAATTCTAGGAGCAGATGGAAAAGGATTCTAAGGAAATACTGTAAATAACTGAATAATATTTCCAGGCCTTTAAAGAACAGAAATTAGATTTTTTCTAGTACTTATATATATATATATAAAAAAATAACATTTGCTGAATATTGTAATATGAAAGTGGAAATAGCGTTTCCTTTCTCAAGTCTGGAACCATATACTGTACAATGTTTGATTCATATGAAAAAATAATAATTAAAAAAAAAACACAGAATATAATGAAAATCTGGTACAAAAAGGAGGAAGTCATTACACTTCACCCAGGATCCTGATTGGTCCATGAGACGCAAGTGTTGCGTACAACTTAGAAATCAGCCAAACGCATCCGGATAAGTTCCGTTCTGCATGCTGGTATGTAAATTCTGAAACTTTGCATAATTGGCCCTGAATTACAATGGACACGTGACTATAGTAGGGCAGTTAGTGACATGACTATGTACTATGTACAGCGCTGCGGAAGATGTTGCCGCTAAAATGTGACGTCACACACCACGGAGGAGCCCGGAGGCAGCGTGGCCATGGACACGTAATGTATAGATGGCACTGAGCCCTGGGGGGCACATTAAACATTAGGGGGGACAGTGTCGGGATTTCGTTGCATTTGTCGCTCCTACCAATATCGTTTGCCATTACCGACACGCACACAGTCAAGCAAGTCAGCCCTACGTCTTGCAGCATGTCCGACCGATTCATGCAACTCATTTTGGCCCAAAATAGCGGCCATGCACTTGGCGGCACCGATCTTCATCCAATTCCAATTATAACAATCAAATCAGATGGTGGATCGGCCGCCAAGTTGCCTTTAGAGCTGTAATTATGTCAGCACTCCTCAGCAACGGTATCAGCATCTTGTGAGACCTTTGTTTTCATAGACGCTGGGGATTCATTGTTTTTGGTGCATCCTAACTACTGTATTTTTTTGGACCATAAGATACAGTGGCCCACATGCAATTAACGTTTACCCCTGAAGGGGCCCATACACCTAACGATTTTTCCGCCGATATACAACAAATTCGATCACTGTGATCAAATCTGCTGTGAAATTGTTGCGCAAACGCTGACAGAACGATCGATTTCTGTCCGAAATCAATCGTTCTCATCGATTCCCGTCGATCCGTCCGTGCGGAGGATTTTGCTCGATAGCCGGCGGGTCGGGAGTGCGTCGATAGCGGTGTTTGAATGCACGACGACCGACGCTAGCGGCAATACATTACCTGCTCCGGCCGGCGCGAGTCCCCAGGTCTCCACTGTCCCTTCTCCGTGCTCGGCTCCTCCAGCTTCACTGAACTTCCTGTCCCGGCAGGAAATTTAAACAGTAGAGCGCCCTCTACTGTTTAAACTTCCCCGGCAGGAAGTTCGGTGAAGCTGGAGGAGCCGAGCACGGAGAAGGGACAGCGGAGACCAGGGGACACGCGCCGGCGGAGCAGGTAATGTATGGGGGGGGGGGGGGGGGTGTCAGCCGCAGCTTCACAGATTGTGATTGATTTCATACTGAAATCGATTCACAATCTGTTTGCAGTAAAAGCAGCCATACGATCCATCTCTGATCAGATTCGATCACAGAGGGATCTATCTGCTGGTCGGATCTGATGGCAAATCGACCAGTGTATGGCCACCTTAAGTTTTCTTCTATGGGAAATTCTCACACTCTTTCAATAACATTCCTTTTTTTAACCATCAGCAGGCAAGAAAATACACAAAATAATTTTGATAGAACTTTTTCATCTACTTATTGTTATTGATACTTTTTCAGTTGCAAAGTGTTGTAAAGTTATTTTTATAGAAAATATGAAAACTTATCTCCTAGGAGAAAAAGTTTATTGCATATGGGCAAGTGGGCGATTTTGCAGCGATTGCGATTCACTTTTTTAAACATTTCAATCACCATTGCTCTAAAAATCACAGAAAAACGATGCATGCACCACGTTTTCATCTACCGCGAATCGCCAGCGATTGCTGCAGGGAAATCACTGCCATATACTTTTAATTACAGGCTGGTGGCGTAGTGGTTATCGATCTCGCCTTGTAGCGCTGGGTTGCGGGTTCGAATCCCAGCCAGGTCAGCATCTGCAAGGAGTATGTTCTCCCCATGTATGTGTGGGTTTCCTCCAGGCACTCCGGTTTCCTCCCACACCCCAAAAAGCATCCAGATAAGTTAATTGGCTTCCCCTTAAAGAGGAACTCCAGTGAAAATAATGTAATAAAAAAAGTGCTTCATTTTTACAATAATTATGTATAAATGATTTAGTCAGTGTTTGCTCATTGTAAAATCTTTTCCCTCCCTGATTTACATTCTGACATTTATCACATGGTGACATTTTTACTGTGGGCAGGTGATGTAGCTGCTGCTAGCTGTTTTGGCAGTTGGAGACAGCTGTAAACAGCTATTTCCCACAATGTAAGAAGGTTCACAGACAGGAAACTGCCAGAAGTACCACGGTCCTCAGAGTTCCTTGTGGGAGGGGTTTCACCACAATATCAGTCATACAGCGCCCCCTGATGGTCTGTTTGTGAAAAGGAATAGATTTATCATGGAAAATGGGGTATCAGCTACTGATTGGGATAAAGTTCAATTCTTGTTTGGAGTTTCTCTTTACATTGGCCCTATACTATGAAACAAACACTACACAATACATATATAGACATACAGTATGAATATGGTAGGGATTAGATTGTGAGCCCCTCTGAGCGACAGTTAAGTGACAAGACAATATACTCTGTACAGCGCTGCATAATATGTTGGTGCTACTGACACATTAATACTTATAGAGGAACTGTCACGAAAATCTTAACATTTAAAACACATACAAATAAGATGTATATTTCTTCCAGAGTAAAATGAGCCATAAATTACGTTTCTCCTATGTTGCTGTCACTTACAGTAAGTATTAGAAATCTGACAGAAGCGACAGGTTTTGGACTAGTCCATCTCCCTATAGGGGATTCTCAGCATGGCCTTTATTCTTTATAAAGACACTCCTGATAAAGATTTATACAAAGATGCTGGCCAGCCTCCCTGCTTGCTGTACACTTTTTTGGCAGTTGGATGGAGCAACTGCCATTCACTAAGTGCTTTTAGAAACTCCTGAGAACCCTCCATGAGAAGATGGGCTAGTCCAAAACCTGTTGGTAATGTCAGATTTCTACTACTTACTGTAAGTGACAGCATTATAGGAGAAATGTAATTTATGACTAATTTTACTCTGGAAGGAATGCACTTCTTATTTGTATAGGTTTACATGTATTTAAAATTTTAAGATTTTCACGACAGAGGTCCTTTAAAATAAATAAATAAATCATTACACTAGTACTTTTCAAAGTGCTAGGAATCGTCAGTAAACGCCTGCAAATCGCCCCAGTGTGAACAGGACCTAAATGCCACTGAACTTTTCCCTTCCATATTGTTGCCTGTATTTTGTGCGAAATCCCCCCTCCTTCTTTTTCACACCCCCTCTGCTGCCAGTTCCTCCTTTACTGCTTCTCTCTCTCTCCCCAGCCGCCTTGTGTTTCATGTCAGATAGCGCAGGCAGCAAAGCATAAAAGTTAATTGGTGGATTTACAAGTTCTGGTTTTATTTGCTTCAAATCTGGATTAGATCTGAATGCATTAATAAGGTGTTTGTCTGTTTAGATCATTCCCCCCCTCATCCCCGGCCCTGACAGATCTAGGGGGTGGCCTGGGAAGCGCAGACCTGCACAGCCCAAGGGGATATGGCTGAGGAGACCGCCTCTCAGGCCACGCCTCTTCTTCCCGCTCGGCATGCCAGTCACGTCAGGCTGCTGCTTCTACTCCGCCCGCATTTTAGGCCTTTCGGTTTTTAGAGATTCTTGGCTAGTTTGATAATAAACGGAATCTGTCAGGGAGAAGATTGCAATTGTACGAGCCGAGGTTCTCGAATAAGATGGTTTTGCCAAATCTCTCCGTGTTTTGATGATTAAAAGGAATTCTGGTTTCTTTCTGAGAGGACCAAGTTGTATGATGTGTCCTCCAGAGTCTGTTCATGTTTGTGGTACAGGGACTGCGAGATAAAGAAAGTATCTTCCAGAGCCTGCAGCAGGCATCCACACAGGGACAAGCGGAATTTTGTCACCATAAAAATCAAATTTCAACAGCAGGTGGTCTGAGTGTATTAAGTGACAAAGATGCTAATCCTGCATTCAAAACTTTTTCTGCTGTTATGGTTTGGAATTATCACATACCTTAGGAGCACTGGCCCTTTAATTGCCATTGCCATCGGCTGGCAAAACAGTTGCATGCTGGGGATGGTCTTTTTATCTATAATATATTTCCTCCTCCTTCTAATGACATAAGACAGTGCACTTCCTAGTATAGACCTCAGTGGGAGTGTCTGAAGACTCTGGGAGGAGGGCGGGTAATGAATACACAATTAGCAAGAGGAGGAAAAAAGAGTGAGGGAGGAAATGATGTCAGGATTAGCTTCATTCAAAGGTAACCAATATGGAAACTGTCTAGAATAGGATTTGCTCTGCTTCTCCTTTATAAAATTCACAGGAATCATCACGTGGACAGTGCAATACATATATGTGTTTTTTATTTCTAGGTTAGCACGGGTGTCACTTGTTCTTTAAACTGGATACCAGAGCTCGAAAACTTTGGAGAAACAGCAGGAGCAGGCATATACTACCGTCTGTCCTTATGCACATCGCTCGACGCTCCCCCTATTCTCCTCTCTTCCCCCCATAACTCACCTAAAAGCCCCCCGGGATCCCCTTTCCAGCCATGTCCCACAGCGCGCTCCCGAGGCCGGGATTGCACTGTTCATGCGGATGACATCACTGTGTCATGCGTATACTGTTATACGCATGCGCAGTGCGCCTCCGGCCACGGGAGCGTGCTGTAGGACACGGGCAGCCCGCCCGGCGCCTGCACAGTAAGTCCCGGCCCGGCCGACCAGAAAAGGATCCCGGGGGGCTTTTAGGTGAGCTACGGGTAGAGTTGGGCCGAACCTCCGATTTTAGGTTCGCGAACCGGGTTCGCGAACTTTCGCGAAAGGTTCGGTTCGCGGTAAAGTTCGCGAACCGCAATAGACTTCAATGGGGATGCGAACTTTGAAAAAAAAAAATAATTATGCTGGCCACAAAAGTGATGGAAAAGATGTTTCAAGGGGTCTAACACCTGGAGGGGGGGATGGCGGAGTGGGATACATGCCAAAAGTCCCCGGGAAAAATCTGGATTTGACGCAAAGCAGCGTTTTAAGGGCAGAAATCACATTGAATGTTAAATGACAGGCCTAAAGTGCTTTCAAACATCTTGCATGTGTATACATCAATCAGGTAGTGTAATTAAGGTACTGCTTCACACTGACACACCAAACTCATCGTGTAACGCACCGCAAACAGCTGTTTGTGTAGTGACGGCCGTGCTGGACTGGTGCGCACCATGGCGAGAGTGCACGTTTTGGTGGCTTTACAGCCCATATGGTCACCTGGCTGATGTAGCTGAATGACAGAACAGTGACTGTCCAGCTGATCAAATTTGGTCTGACCACAATGAGGCAACGACCTTATTATCGTGGGTGTGCCCCCCGAGACACTCATCTAGGCGCCGGTCATTGCTCCATTGTGATACGCAAGCCCCTTCACCACGGCAAGGTAATGATCACGAAGGGGAATGGGCGCATGTACATGCCTTTTCTTTTGTTGTTGCAGCTGACCGCAGTGCAGCCAGAAAAATTAGGCAGTCATGTACACGCACCCGAAAAATTATTACAGCGGCCGCTGCTAGCAGCGGCCTAAAAAATTCAGCAATCCGCCTGGAGTCCCGGACCCTGTTGGTGGTGGCGGAGAAGGTAGTGAAGCGGCCTGCAGGCAGACATGCTGTGTGGAGGGACTGGGAGCGACTTAGTCTTCTTGGGGCAGGCCAGGCAGCCAGTCACACGGCGTGCAGGCAGAGATGCTGTATGTGCGGGGACTGACTTAGTCTTGGGGCGGGCAGCAGCCCTCCGGGATCCATGCCTCATTCATTTTGATAAAGGTGAGGTACTTAACACTTTTGTGACTTAGGCGACTTCTCTTCTCTGTGACAATGCCTCCAGCTGCGCTGAAGGTCCTTTCTGAGAGGACGCTTGCGGCAGGGCAGGAGAGAAGTTGGATGGCAAATTGGGACAGCTCTGGCCACAGGTCAAGCCTGCGCACCCAGTAGTTCAAGGGTTCCTCATCGCTGTTCACAGCAGTGTCTACATCCACACTTAAGGCCAGGTAGTCGGCTACCTGCCGTTCCAGGCGTTGGTGGAGGGTGGATCCGGAAGGGCTACGGCGAGGCGTTGGACTAAAGAACGTCCGCATGTCCGACATCACCATGAGATCGCTGGAGCGTCCTGTCTTTGACTGCGTGGACACGGGAGGAGGATTAGTGGCAGTGGTACCTTGCTGGCGTTGTGCCGTCACATCACCCTTAAAGGCATTGTAAAGCATAGTTGACAGCTGGTTCTGCATGTGCTGCATCCTTTCCACCTTCCGGTGAGTTGGTAACAGGTCCGCCACTTTGTGCCTGTACCGAGGGTCTAGTAGTGTGGCCACCCAGTACAGCTCATTCCCCTTGAGGTTTTTTATACGGGGGTCCCTCAACAGGCAGGACAGCATAAAAGACGACATCTGCACAAAGTCGGATCCAGTACCCTCCATCTCCTCTTGTTCTTCCTCAGTGACGTCAGGTAAGTCAACCTCCTCCCCCCAGCCGCGAACAATACCACGGGAAGGTTGAGCAGCACAAGCCCCTTGCGATGCCTGCTGAGGTTGTTCTCCTGCCGCTGTCCCCTCCTCCTCCTCCTCCTCCTCCCCCAAAGAAACACCTTGCTCATCATCCTCTGAGTCTGATTCGTCTTCTGCACACGACTTCTCTTCTTCCTCCTCCTCCTCCCTCTGTGCTGCCGCAGGTGTTGAGGAAACAGCTGGGTCTGATGAAAATTGGTCCCATGCCTGTTCCTGCCGTAACGGTTCCTGGTCACGCTCATTCACAGCTTCATCCGCCACTCTACGCACAGCACGCTCCAAGAAGTAAGAGTAGGGAATTAAGTCGCTGATGGTGCCCTCACTGCGGCTCACCAGGTTGGTCACCTCCTCAAACGGCCGCATGAGCCTGCATGCATTCTCCATCAGTGTCCAGTTGTCGGGCCAGAACATCCCCATCTTCCCAGACTGTTTCATTCTACTGTAGTTGTAGAGGTAGTGGGTCACGGCTTTCTTCTGTTCTAGCAGGCGGGAGAACATGAGCAGGGTCGAGTTCCAGCGAGTGGGGCTATCGCAAATGAGGCGTCTCACCGGCATGTTGTTTTTGCGCTGAATTTCCGCAAAGCGTGCCATGGCTGTGTAAGACCGCCTCAAATGCCCACAGAACTTCCTGGCCTGCTTCAGGACATTCGCTAAGCCAGGGTACTTTGCCACAAATCTTTGAACCACTAGATTCATGACATGTGCCATGCAGGGTATGTGTGTCAGCTTCCCCATATGCAAAGCGGCAAGCAGATTGCTGCCGTTGTCGCACACCACGTTGCCTATCTCCAGGTGGTGCGGGGTCAGCCACTCATCCACCTGTTTCTTAAGAGCAGCCAGGAGAGCTGCTCCAGTGTGACTCTCCGCTTTGAGACAAGCCATGTCTAAGATGGCGTGACACCGTCGTACCTGGCATGCAGCATAGGCCCTGCGGAGCTGGGGCTGTGTAGCTGGAGAGGAGAACTGCCACTCAGCCAAGGAGGAGGAGGAGGACGGCGAAGAGCATGTAGCAGGAGGAGAGGAGGTGGCAGGAGGCCTGCCTGCAAGCCGTGGAGGTGTCACAATTTGGTCCGCTGCGCCCTGCTTGCCATCGTTCACCACCAGGTTCACCCAATGGGCTGTGTAGGTAATGTAGCGGCCCTGCCCGTGCTTGGCAGACCAGGCATCCGTGGTCAGGTGTACCCTTGACCCAACGCTCTTCGCAAGAGATGACACCACTTGCCTCTCAACTTCATGGTGCAGTTGGGGTATGGCCTTTCTGGAAAAATAAGTGCGGCCTGGCATCTTCCACTGCGGTGTTCCGATGGCCACAAATTTACGGAAGGCCTCAGAGTCCACCAGCCGGTATGGTAACAGCTGCCGAGCTAAAAGTTCCGCCACGCCAGCTGTCAGACGCCGGGCAAGGGGGTGACTGGCCGAAATTGGCTTCTTCCGCTCAAACATTTCCTTCACGGACACCTGACTGCTGCTGTGGGCAGAGGAGCAGGAACCGCTCAAGGGCAGAGGCGGAGTGGAGGAGAGTGCCTGTGAAGGTGGAAGGGAGAAAGCGGCAGAAGCAGATAATGCACCTGATGGAGGAGGAAGAGGAGAAGGAGGGTGGCTTTGCTTTTGTGTGCTGCTGCTGCTTTTGCTCAGGTGGCCATCCCATTGCTGTTTGTGCCTTTTCTCCAGGTGCCTTCGTAAGGCACTTGTCCCTACGTGAGTGTTGGCCTTTCCACGGCTCAATTTTTGTTGGCAGAGCGAACAGATGGCTTTGGTCCGATCTGAGGCACACACATTAAAAAATTTCCACACCGCTGAGCCACCCTGGGATGTGGGCACTATGGGGACCTCAGCAGCTGATGCTGAAGGGCAAGGCGGCTGGCTGTACATAGGTGGCGATACATGGTGCCGGACTCTGCCACCAGCTGTTTCTGACGAAGAGCTGCCCCAGCTTCTTTCAGCAACTTCTCTCCTCCTACTACTCTCTGACTCCCCCTCTGAACTGTCCCCCTCTTCATCTCCTCTATTGGGTACATACAGAGGATCCCTATCATCGTCATCATCGTAATCATCCTGCCCAGCTTCGCTTGCCTCAGACAAATCCAAACATGCACCAACATCAGTAGGTCCTTCATCCTCCTTACACGTTACATCCATAATGTTGCCGCGTAACTCAGACATATGAGCTGGTGAAAATTCATCTGGCTGTAACAACAATGGCTGTGCATCAGTGATTTCACCACTAAATAATTCTTGCGAAGTGTCAAATGCAGCGGAAGTGGTGCTAGTAGTAGCACTGGTGGCTGAGCAAGATGAGGTGTTCTGTGTCGCTAAATACTCAACCACGTCCTGACAATCTTGGGAGGTGATGGGACGTGCCTTCTTCCGAGCACTGTACTGTGGGCCAGGTCCACACGAAATTACATTTACACGACCTCGCGCAGACCTGCCGGGTGGCCTTCCTCTGGCTCTGCCACTACCTCTTCCTCTACCTGTTTTGTCCATATCGGGTATGCACGGAGTGGTATATCACACTGCGTGCACTCACGTAGGTAGGTGGGTTCACTTAACTGCACAGGTATGCGCACTGATGCGGTGGGTTCACTGAACAGAACAGGTATGCAGTGGCGGGTTCACTAAACAGAACAGGTATGCAGTGGCGGGTCCACTGAACAGAACAGGTATGCAGTGGCGGGTTCACTTAACTGCACAGGTATGCGCACTGATGCGGTGGGTTCACTGAACAGAACAGGTATGCAGTGGCGGGTTCACTTAACTGCACAGGTATACAGTGGCGGTTCACTAAACAGAACAGGTATGCAGTGGCGGGTTCACTTAACTGCACAGGTATGCGCACTGATGCGGTGGGTTCACTGAACAGAACAGGTATGCAGTGGCGGGTTCACTTAACTGCACAGGTATACAGTGGCGGTTCACTAAACAGAACAGGTATGCAGTGGCGGGTCCACTGAACAGAACAGGTATGCAGTGGCGGGTTCACTTAACTGCACAGGTATACAGTGGCGGTTCACTAAACAGAACAGGTATGCAGTGGCGGTTCACTAAACAGAACAGGTATGCAGTGGCGGGTCCACTGAACAGAACAGGTATGCAGTGGCGGGTTCACTTAACTGCACAGGTATACAGTGGCGGTTCACTAAACAGAACAGGTATGCAGTGGCGGGTCCACTGAACAGAACAGGTATGCAGTGGCGGGTCCACTGAACAGAACAGGTATGCAGTGGCGGTTCACTAAACAGAACAGGTATGCAGTGGCGGGTTCACTTAACTGCACAGGTATACAGTGGCGGTTCACTAAACAGAACAGGTATGCAGTGGCGGGTCCACTGAACAGAACAGGTATGCAGTGGCGGTTCACTAAACAGAACAGGTATACAGTGGCGGTTCACTAAACAGAACAGGTATGCAGTGGCGGGTCCACTGAACAGAACAGGTATGCAGTGGCGGGTTCACTAAACAGAACAGGTATACAGTGGCGGTTCACTAAACAGAACAGGTATACAGTGGCGGTTCACTAAACAGAACAGGTATACAGTGGCGGTTCACTAAACAGAACAGGTATACAGTGGCGGTTCACTAAACAGAACAGGTATGCAGTGGCGGGTCCACTGAACAGAACAGGTATGCAGTGGTGGGTTCACAGCACAGGTATGCAGTGGTGGGTTCACAGCACAGGTATGCAGTGGTGGGTTCACAGCACAGGTATGCAGTGGTGGGTTAACAGCACAGGTATGCAGTGGTGGGTTAACAGCACAGGTATGCAGTGGTGGGTTAACAGCACAGGTATGCAGCCAGGGAGACAAGCTAAGCCTAACTAATCTTTCCCTGAGAGACAGTCTGCAGCAGCTCGCCCTACTCTGACTAATGCAGGCACACGAGTGGCCGTAATGGCCGCCGCTGCCTGCCTTATATAAGGGGGGGTGGGGCTCCAGGGGCTAGTGTAGCCTAATTGGCTACACTGGGCCTGCTGACTGTGATGTAGAGGGTCAAAGTTGACCCTCATAGTGCATTGTGGGGCGAACCGAACTTCCGGAAACGTTCGCCTGCGGGAGGCGAACGCGAACCACCTAGGTTCGCCGGGAACTGTTCGCCGGCGAACCGTTCGGCCCAACTCTAGCTACGGGGGCAGATAGGAGAATGGGGGAAGTGGTAGACATCAGGACAGGTGGTAGTATATGCCTGCTCCCCGTTTCTCCAAACTTTTTGAGCTCTGGTATCCTTTAAAGTGAATGTTTACCATTTTAAAAATCAAAACGTCAGATACTCACCTAAGGAGAGGGAAGGCTCGGTCCTAATGAGCCTTCCTTCTCCTCTCCCGGTGCCCGGTCCCGCTCAGGATCCCCCGTAGCAGTATTCGACCAGTTCGGTCAAATACTGCCACTTCCGCATGCCGAAGGGAGCTTTCGGAAGCCTTCGGGAGCACTCGGGCTCCCGAAGACAGGCCGCTCCACACTACACATGCGCGAGCGCCCTCTATGACGCACTCGCGCGTGCGTAGTATGGAGCGGCCTGTCTTCGGAAGCCCGAGTGCTCCCGAAGACCTCTGAAGTCCCTGCGGCGGCGGACGCCTTCCCTCTCCTTAGGGGAGGCCACTGGCTTTAAGCTGTGTACCCACATTGCAATTTTATGGACGATTTCCCCGATGAGCGGTGATTTTTTTATGCGACGAGCAGTCATTTCCGCGATCTTGCGACGTGGGTACAAGCAGGCGATCACGCAAGCGTCGCGTAGCATCGTGCGCCAATAATGACCATTCATGGCGGAATGAATCTTTAAGATCCACGGCAACTCAGCGTAAAGTACCGCAATCGTTTGACTTCACGTTCGCACTCGTCGTGTAACATCGCGTATGTCGCGAGCAGGAAGAGACGTCGCTTAACGACTTTCGTCAAGGGGACGTCTGTGGACCCGTCGGGCGGTGAGTACGAGGCTTTAGATAGGTGCAGACTGTGCGACCACACAGGGTGCTGCGACACAACCAAATAAGGGATTGAGGTACCGGTTCCTTTTAAAGAAAACCTGTAATGAGAAAAAGTTCCCCTGGAGGGTACTCACCTCGGGTGGGGGAAAGCCTCAGGGTCCTATCGAGTCTTCCCCCGTCCTCCTGTGTCCCACGGCGATAGCGAAAATCCTCCTGGAACGGTGGGGATGTAAATATTTACCTTCCTGGCTCCAGCGCAGGCACAGTATCAGCTCTCCGCCTCGGAGATAGGTGGAAATAGCTGATCGGGCCGCTCTACTGCTAAGGTGCAAGTCTCGTGGGCCTGTGTAGTAGAGCGGACCCGAGAGAGCCGCAACAGCGCCCCTGCTGGAGCCAGGGAAGGTAAATAAATGTAGCTTGGCAGGCTTGTTGAGCCAGGATTACCGGAGACTTCAGGGGGAGCCAGTGCTGGACTGCCTGCAACTACAGGGGAGGGGAAGCCTCATTGGGACCCCAAGGCTTCCCCCTCCCGAGGTGAGTACCCCCCAGGGGGACTCTTTTTCTGTTACAGAGTCTCTTTAAAGTGAACCTAAAGGCTTAAAAAAAAAAAATGAGATGAACTCACCTGGGGCTTCCCTCAGCCCCCTGCAGCCGATCGGTGCCCTCGCAGCTCCGCTCCGATGCCTCTGGACCCGCCGGTGACGACTTTCGGTTTCGCCGTCACCGGCCGACAGGCATGGGAACGCGAGTGATTGTTCGCGTTCCCAGCCTGTATATCGCCCCCTATGCTGCTATTGCGGCTCCTAAATAAGATAGATCAAGACATGATTTGATACTTGCTCATAGGCATAGAAGTAGCCCCTGCAACCCCTGCAACCGCTGGGGGGCCCGGTGTCTGTGGGGGCCCACTCCTCCTCCCCCTCCTTACCCACATGCAGAGTAGCACAGGTAGTGGAGTAATGTTTACCTCCTCCAGCACTGTGGGTCTCCTTCATGCATCACAGTGGCACCCCCTTCTGCTGCCATTCACTGGCTCCCGCTCATCACATGACCGGGAGCCGGCGAATGGCAGCTGAGAGTGTGTGGCTGTGATGTACGGAGGGGACCAGCCACACTGAAGCAGGTAAATGTTACTCGGGTCCCTGCGCTATTCTGCATGCATGTCAGGGCAAGGGGGGTGCATTGGAGGGGATCGCCCCATGGGCTGTTGTTAACCCTGTATTTGCTGTGTAATTTGATCACCTGTAAGCCTGCAGGTCATCACCTTTACTACTGGAGAGCATGCAGGGAAAAAACAACATCAGGTCCAACAGCCCTTATCGATAAACATACCAACTAACAATATGATAGGCTAAAAGGTTTTTTTTTTTTTAAATATCACTGCTTGCTTGGCAGTTGGCAACAGCTGGTATATCCCACAATGCAACAAGGTTCACAGGCAGGAAACTGTCAGGGCCATGGCCCAGACATCTTGATGCGAGAGGTGTTTCACCTCAATATATATCAGCCACACAGACATCCCTGGTGCACTATTAGAGAAAAAGGTAAAGATCGGGATGAAGTTAAATTCTGGGTTAGAGTTCCTATTTAAACTCTACCCCCCTCCCCCCGCAGCTTCTGACCTCACCAGAGCTCAGGCAACTGACGCTGGAGTGGAACGTGAATATTCATTTAGCGGCATTGCTTGCCTCTTCGCAGTATCAGAGGAACGGTGTAATTGAGACCATCTAAAAAGTAGAAGGAACTTTGAGATTGCTTCAGTCTGGTCTGCAGCACTTTGATCTTCCATCACGTCATCACCAATTGGCCGACTGGCTGTTTGAAGCAAACACGGGCTCAGTAGGCTAGCACACCATACAGCAATGACCCCTCAGTGCAGTTAGTGCAGTTATATCACATGACCTACACAGGTCATGTGACACATGCACGTTCAGAGATCAGGAAAACATGTGGGTGATGTGAAGTGCGTCCTAATGGAACAGCTGCGAATGTTGGGAGCCTCACCTGAATAATTGCAGGTCATTAAGCGGGGAGACGGATCCTACGCCATCAAACATTTGAGGAGTGAACAGAACGATTATGGTTTACTGAACGGAATGTTTGTAGGATTTACAGACGGGTGAAGTACAGGTCACATCTACATGATGCAAACTGCTGTGATTCGATTATTTTAGAGAAAAGACGTAACAAAAGCTCTAGAGAGGCAGAAAGGCAGTAGGTTTAGGTTTGTACTGTCATTTGTACCTGAGCTGGGGGCATGACACTCCCCTCCTTGTTTTTACAGGTACTTGGTAAATATCTTCAACAATAACAGGAACAGAAATAAACACTACAAACCTTTTTGTACAGTGACAAAAAATGTTGGAGGCAGTGGCCTTCCCTTGTCTCCCCTTGGTGCTCTTCCTGGCATTTTGTGTAGCCACAAAACACCTTATATGAAGTATTGGAGGCAGAGGATCAGCAGGACAGTCAGGCAATGTGCATTGTTTAAAATTAATTAAATAAATATGGCAGCCTCCATATTACTCTCCCTTCAGGTCCCCTTTAGGGCTCGTTCACACTACAGGCGCTTTTTTTTCAAGCGCTGGCGATTTTTCAAAACCATGCTTTCCTATGCGCTAGTTCAGATTGGAGAGTTCCGTCCGCTTTCCGATCTGAAAAGCGCTGCATGGACCACTTTCGGGGGCAATTTCGCCTCAATGGACGGTACAGGAAAAGCGCAAACGCTCACAAAATCGCTTTGTGCAGCGATTGCATCCGCGTTTTTAAGAATTCACACACAGGCCTCAATTCACTAAGATCATGCTGGAGATAATAAGGCAAGAGAAAACTTGCCACCGCACAGTGAGAAAGTTATCTTATCTCTTCATTCCTTAAGTTACCTCCTCTGTAGTTAATTTACCTCCTCTGTAGTTATTTTCACACGCAGTTAATTAACAGCCTGTCTTTAACTTTAGAATTTTGGAGTTATTTTAAGGATTGAAGAGTTAACTTAAAGACAGAAGAGTTTGCCTGAGATAAAATGGCCTCAATTCACTAAGCTTATCTCCTTTCTTTAATAACTCTTCTAGAGTTGTTACCTTGGTGACGAGGCATGTAGTATTCAGGAAACATTTTACCTCAGACAAACCTAAAGTTAACTCTTCTGTCTTTAAGTTAACTCTTTAATCCTTAAAATAACTCCAGAGTTAAAGACAGGCTGTTCATTAACTGCGTGTGAAAATTACTACAGAGGAGGTAACTTAACTACAGAGGAGGTAAATTAACTACAGAAGAGGTAACGTAAGGAATGAAGAGATAAGATAACTCTGTTACTGTGTGGAGGTAAGTTTTCTCTTGCCTTATTATCTCCAGCATGATCTTAGTGAATTGAGGCCAATGTTTCCTGAATACTACATGCCTCCTCACCATGGTGATAACTCTAGAAACGTTATTAAAGACAGGAGATAAGCATAGTGAATTGAGGCCATTGTATTTCTTTTTTTTTCCGGGTCAAAGAGTTCACTTCCTGACTTGCGTCAGGGAGTGAATTAAAAAAACGCTCTGGAAAAGCACTTAGAAAAGTGCTTTTAACCAAAACGCACCACCCACCCAAGCGCCGGGAATCGCAAGAAAAAAATCACGTCGAAAAACGCCCAACGCGAATGCTAACGCGATCGGAACGCAATGTGAACAAGGCCTTAAAGTGTATTCATTAGTTTCTTGGCAGTGAATACATCTCAGGTACATTCAGATATGTTCTGACCATAAATTGACCACTGAAAGAGAACCACAAAACCTTTCTCACAGAATGTCTCCTCGGTTTCCACCTAATATCTACATAAACCATTTAAATACCCAATAAGACAAGACACAGAACATTTATATCGCAATTTTCTTCTGGCAGTCTCAAAGCGACAGAGCTGCAGCCACTTAAAGGGAACCCAAGTGAGGGTGATATGGAGGCTGCCATATTTATTTCCTTGTAAACAATACCGGTTGCCTGGCAGCCCTGCTAATCTTCTGGCATAAGTAGTGTCTGAGTCAAAACCCAGAAACAAGCATATGGCTAATCCCATAAAACCAGTTAGCTGAGTCTGCTGCATGCTTGTTCAGGGTCTATGGCTTAAAGTATTAGTAGAGATACAGTAGACACTGTTAGTACAGAATCAGGAGGACTGCCAGGCAACTGGTATTGTTTAATAGCAAATAACTATGGCAGCCCATATCTCTCTCACCTCGGGTTCCCTTTAAGGTATGCTCCACAGGGAACCTGGGTCACTGATCATTAGGGTGCCTTGCCCAAAAACTCCTTCCTGTTTTACGCACTTCCTTGAGGCGCGATTGAAACCCTTGTCAAAGGCTCAAGCCCCACATCAAAGGCAGCAGCCTTACCAGTATGCTATCCAATAAGCATAAAAGATACCAGTACTCAAAAAAAAGAACATTGGCAAAGTAAGAATAAGGATCCTTTCACACTGCGCACATTGCCTTGTCATACCATCGCAATTCAACTTTGCCAAAAAGTTGCAACTTTACAATGAAGCATACAGTACAATGAGAGTATGCTTCACTGGAAAACAGTGAACACTAGGAGATAGAAGTAATCCAGGAAAAAAAACGGTCTGCTATAAGGTGACACAAGGTTGGATCCCACACCCGGGTCATATCCAAACACAGTGAGGGTTTCTCGGATGGTAGAGATTTTAATTTTCTACTGACACAGTCCTATGCACACATCAATAGCTAACTGTTAAAGCGGACCCAAACCAAACATTTTTTTTAATTAAAAATATTTAGTTGCACCATTCTGACACATACAAAGATAAATAAACACTCCTTCAAACCTATGAGCATTTCAGTGCATGCTTTTCACCCTTCTCTTTTCATAACTAGGGTTATACAGGTGGCAGCCATTAGCAATTCCTCCATTGCCGGACACCACCTACTCCACCACTCTGCCGGATTCTGTCCCGGCAATTTGAAAGGAAGGGAGTGGTTCCTCCAATAAATGTAAAATATTTTATATTTGTCATCATGCAGCTGAAAAAAGGCTGCTATTTATTATTATAATTTAGAAAATAGATGTTATTTCTAAAATCTTGTATTTTTTAATTTGGGTCCACTTTAACAAAAAGTAAGTGTCAAAAAATATGTTTTTTTTTTTTTTTTTAAATATCCTTGTAGATGCCCTATGCTTGTTCCCCAAGTTTTCTGGGATCCTCAATGTGTCCTGATCTGACCCAGGCAAGGGTTTCAAACCTTTTCCACCTAATATAAGACACTTTATAAAGTATATAGCCCAGGTTTATCTATATCTAGTCAAGGTATCAATTATATCTTCCCAGTATCTCCAACTTAAAGGACAACTGAAGTGAGGTATATGGAGGCTGCCATATTTATTTCCTTTTAAGCAATACCAGTTGCCTGGCAGCCCTGCTGGTCTATTTGGCTGCAGTAGTGTCTGAATCACACCAGAAACAAACATGCAGATAAACTTGTCAGATCTGACAATAATGTCAGAAACACCTGATCTGCTGCATGCTTGTTCAGGGGCTGTGGCTAAAAGTATTAGAGGCAGAGGATCAGCAGGACAGCCAGGCAACTGGTATTGTGTAACAGGAAATAAATATGGCAGCCTCCATATCCCTCTCAGTTCAGTTGTCCTTTAAGTAAATAAATCCTCTAATCTTCATCAGGAATAATTACATAAGCATCTCTATCCAGATAGTAGATGAGATGGTAAAAAAAAAATTCCATCTCGCACCTTTATTTAAAGTGAACCAGAGGTGAAAATAAACTGATTAGAAAAACAAATTATATTTATCCTCCTACTCCTAAAAATGTCTTTTTAAAGTATCCCATGGTTTTCTTTTATATTTAAAAATGTACAAAGTAGGTTGAATCATGTATTACTGTCTCTGCTCAGCGGCAGCCTATTAACTGTCCCAGAGTTAGAAAAAGGTTCATGTATTTTCCTGTCCTCAAAAGGTGTATTCTGCCAGGAAAACTTTTATAGCAGTAATTTGCTTATCAGTGAGGTTTACTATATTCCTGACAAGGTACAGGAAAGACAGAAGCTGTCACTTCCATGCCTCGAAATTAGCAAAATAAAACAAGTAAAACAGCTTGGTTATTAATATGCTTGGCACTGTACATACAAATGTTCATCTCATCATGTCACATGTCGCCTCCGGTACACTTTAATATGCAAATTGTGTGCAACGTGGAATTAGGCCAGTCAAAAGCACTCCCTGTTGATTTTGATTGGCTCAATTCTTAAGCTATGTACACACATGCGACAACGATCGTTCGTCGTCAACGACGAACAAACTTTTAATTGACGAAAGAACGACCTAAGTAAAGTTAATTTTTAAAGGTGTGTAACGATCTGATCATTAGAACGAATGTTACATCCCGTAAAGCAACTATTGCGCTTGTGCATAAAAATGAAAAGTTCCATGGAGAAATAGCGAAATGCACATGTCAAGCTTAGTGCGAACGACCGTTTCCAACGATGTACTACTTTTGCAAACGATCGTCGTTGGGGAAAATCCGCCAAGCTAGATCGTTCGATTTTAACGATCTAGCTCATCCGTCGTTAGACTTAATGGTCGTTGGCTGCTTTTTTTTAAACGATCGTTGTTTGAAACGATCGGGGAACGATCGTTTCAAACAACTATAGTCGCATGTGTGTACGCACCATTAGATGCATACAATTTGCATGCAATATGTGGTTATTGCCTGTGTTGTCACCCAGTTATCATTGTCTGTAACCTTTTTTATTGTACCACACTTTGTCATATATTGGTACTATATCAATCCAATTATTATTATTATTCTAATAAATATTATTATTACTATTAATAATAATAAAATATGCGTGCAAGTCAAAATAATTTGCAGCTAATTGGCCATCTCACATTTCTGTCCATGCCCGACTTGTTCCTAATCATGGAAAAACATTAAAAATAAATGTGCTTATTTCATCAAATGCCCAATCAAACGCAAGAGGAAAAAAAAAAAAAGTAAATATCCCCCAAAAAATCTACATTGAGGGCTCGTTCACACTTGGGCCTACTACAAAACGCTATCGCAATCGCTAGCGATTTGTATGAGCGTTTTGTAAGCAATTTCATGAGCGTTTTCTAGCGATTTTGGTAGCGAAAAGTGTTCGCATTTTGCCAGCAATTGTGTAGCGATTAGCGTTTTTAACTCTGATTGGTCCTTTCAATTAATTTTAATTTTTTTACAGTATGCAGTATTTTCAAAACGCTAGCAAAATCGCTCTGTGTAGGTTTTGACCAGCGATTACGCCAGCGTTTATATACTTTACATTGTTTATATACTTTACATCTCCTAAGAGATTGCAGAAACGCTAACACTAACCGCTAAAAATGCTGCATGTCCTGCGTTTGTGATTTTGGTAATTGCAATCACTCCAGTGGAATTTGGCCCATCCATTAACGTTAGCTGAGCATTTAGGGAAATCGCTAGCGTTTTGAATCGCTCCCTAAACACTCACAAAATCGCTCTAGTGGGTTCCAGGCCTAAGGCCGTTTTTGACCTTTTTTCAAGCACAGGCGATTTTCAAAATCACCCTAAAAATGCAATGATTCCCTATGAGAAAGTTCACATCGTTTTCCGATCCGCTCAGCAAAGCGCTGCCTGTAACATTTTTGAGGCAATTTTGCCTCAATGGAAGGTATAGGAAAAATGTAAACGCTCACAACATCGCTTTGTGGAGCAATTTCGTTCAGGTTTTTAACAATAAATACATTGTATTTATTCTTTTCCAGGTCAATAAGTTGCGTCAGGGAGTGAATTTAAAAACCCCGCTGGAAAAGCACTTACAATAGCGCTTTTACCAAAAACACTTACAATAGCGCTTTTACCAAAAACGCAGCGCGCAGTGGAGCGCCGGGAGGGGGAAAAAAACCTGCCGCACAAAATTGCAAAATGCTAGCATTTGCGATTACGATTTTAGATGTGAACGAGGCCTCGGTGTGTTGGAAGTGAAAACAAGGCAAAAATTCCTCTTTTCATAGGAACTCTAGGGCCCATATACAATTACCTTTTTCTCCCAAGTTTTCTCCAAGGTGATATCTTCCCACAATAAAAATGCTCAAAATACTCAAAATAATTTTGATAGTACTTTGTCACCTACTTTTTGGTACTTTTTTTGATTACAAAATGTTGAAGTTATTTTAAAAAGAAATTAAAAAAGTATCACCTAAGAGAAATCTCAGGAGAAAAAGTTCATTGCACATGGGCCTAGGTCCTAGGGCCCTTATTTAATTCACTTCTTCACTTCATTTTTTTCCTAGTTGATAATTTCATACCTTATCAATAAAATGTTTAAGCCACCAGCAAGCAAGGAAATATTCAGAATAAAATACTTGAAGCTAGTATTGTAAAATGTTTACAGTAAGAAGAGTGCGTAGATTGAAGTGCAAAATGTTTTTATGTAAAATAAAGCGTGTATGTAAACTTTTCATTTATATGCACACTTTATTGTATATGTATATGTTACGTACAAATTTACACACCTGTACATAACTTAATTAGTGTTTAATTTATTTTCCCAGGCATGTATTTATATACCTATGTGCACTCACACATGCATAGACACATCTAACTTATTTTCTTCATGTGAGGCCTCAATCAATGAATGCAAAAGCATCAGTAATTCCACAAAATATAAGTTTTTTTTTAAACAAAAAAAGTATTAAGTCATTTTGCATTGGTGCAAAGTGAATTGAACATGAGGTAGTGCGACACTGTACAGTTAAATCACACAAATAGGTAGTTAAATGCATTAAAAATATTTCACTTAAGAAAAAAAAATATTTTCTTTCTATTATGTACAAACAGAAAGTAAAAAAATATTCTGCTAAATTTGTCTGGAAATA